>NW_021604602.1:2932204-2936375 GCF_004785775.1 Grammomys surdaster | reverse complement strand
GAGCCTTGGGTCAGGCCACATCAAAGACAGTGGCACAATCAGTGTGCATACACACACACACACACACACACACACACACACACAGAGAGAGAGAGAGAGACAGAGAGACAGAGAGACAGAGAGAGACAGAGAGACAGAGAGAGAGAGAGACAGAGAGAGAGGGGGGAGGGAGGGAGGGAGGGGAGGGGAGGGGAGAGCAAGTACATACATGCTAATTCATGAGGACCAGGCAATGATTCAACCCCAGGGCTTCTTTGAGTTTTTCTTTCCAACTTGGTCTCTGTCCAAGCCCTGAAATGAATAAGCTGGAAATGGAAGTTATACGAAGTATTGGCAGCTTCCGTGTGGGATTGCTTTGTTTAAAGAGCCTTTGATGCCTAGAGAAGTGCTGTGATATATATATATGAAGGGTTTCAACATGATTTAGATCCCATCCTCTGGAGTGAAAGAGAGCTGCTTCTCATTTGTCCAAAGTGCTGGATATTTAAATTGTAAGTTAAAGATGGCCTCAACTTTGCCTCTCTCAATCAAGGCATCTTTCTTCTGTCTAATTCAATCCATTGCATCTCAAATAAATTCCTACTTGTCAATCACCAACTGCATATGTAGTGCCAGGCAAAGCCCCAGGTGCTCAAAGATAAATACCACTTGCTAAACATCCGTATTTTCCAAATGGGCCATGATGCTATCCACTTCTATCTCCCCTGCTGTTTCCTACCCAGGCCCTATCATTAGCTAGGCTGTGGATACAGTTATTCTAATGGCCCCTCTGCATTGGATGGTTTTGTCCATAGTCCACCCAACGGCATGAGTCAGAGCTTCTCTGTGAGGAACCATCTCTGTGATATGAACAACTTAGGCAGGAAAGAGTGATGTTGGGCTCATGGTTTCAGAATGTTCCATCCCATGTGTGTTTGGGTCCCATATACTTGAGCAAAACATCGAGAGTGTAAGGGGAAGGGTGCATTCGTTGCGGACAGGAAGTAGAGAGAATTGCAGGAAGTGGTCAGGACCTGCTCCCCACTTACCCATTTCTTCTAAATATATCACCTTTTCTAAAGTCTTCAGATGTTCTGAGAAGAGTACCACCATGTGGGATGAGTCCCTAAAATATGAGCCTTTATGAGGGAGTTACTCAAACCATGACACCAACAAATTCAAGGGTCTTCTCAAACATGTTTGAGATCACAGTGATCTTTCTTTTAAAGTCTCCCTGGCTTCTCCTGCATTTAGAATGGCGTTCAAATTGTTTTCTTACTTATTTGTTTGTTCATTTGAGATGAGGTCTCATGGTGTAGCCTAGGTTGACTTCGAACTCTGGATTTCCCTGCTTCTGCTGAGTCCAAATGACAAATGTGTACCACGGTACCTGGATGACATTCAAAACCCTCTTTTCTCTCCTCCTTGCTCTTCTGCTATCTGCAGTCTTTCTTTAAGATACTTTCAGGCCATAGCCCTACTTGCCCACTGGTTGCGAGCTCTCTTCTTGTTGGTGGTGCATTTAATGGTTGTCTTCCACGGCTGTCCCTACTGCTGGAGAGGCATGCAGTCTCAGTGTGGCTCCTTCCTCTCACACCACTTGAACTGTCACCTCAGACAAGTCTTCTCCAACCCCTAGCTCCAGAGAAGCCTCCCTTTCTGAGTGACAGTGCTCACACATTTATTCAACAGCTTCCTTCTCTACCAGGACCACCCGATCTCACTGAAGTCAAGCTCACCAGAGAGGATGCTTTGTCTGGCTTCGCGAATCTGATACTTAGCAAGGCCATAGCCAGTCTTTCAGTTATGACCTTTCACCTAAAACAGGCTTATCACATCCAGCCGGACAGCAAGGGGAAAAAAATCAAATCAATGCCAATGAGAAGTATGGCTGCTGCCAACGAGAAGGAGTAAGTAAGAGGGTCCGGAAAGCAACATGTTAATGTCCAGGAAGGATGCTTGTGTGGTGATTTATAATTAGAAATGTAACTAGTTGGCTTTTGGTGGAACTTCAATATCAAAAGCTGAGGAAATCCCCACCCTTAGTCCACAGTTATTTTGGCCTCATGTTATGATCTTTCTCTTGTCAACTTTGCCTTCATATGTATAAAATTCAAACTTGCACCAAGCCCATTCTTCTACCTCCTCCCCCTCCACTAAGTTGACTCTGTTTTCACAGTTCGTGTCTGTCAGTCCCAGTGTGAAGCCGCCACTAAGACACTTCCTTGCCTCTTTGCCCTTGGCCTTGCTGTCCCCAGTCTTGGGAGAAATTCTGCTTATTGCTGGTCAGTGTATATCTTACCGAGAAATCACACCTCAACACAGGCCAAGGTCTTCATTCATAGTTACTAACTTCTTCCTTGGGGGATCTCATTAGGTGGCTTTGACTTAATGGTTTTTTCTTCTTTTTCCAATGGAATTATATAATAATAAATGTTATCTAGTGAATTCAGGGTGTGAGTAACCATCAAGAGAATGAATATATGAATGGACCCTGGTCATGACTGAGAAGAGAATAGGACTGTGATCTACAACACCTACTGTCATTAGGAATAGGATCTAACTGATGACTGTCTCTTTTCTTCCCAACCTCTACTTCCATATACACATACTTCCAATAAAGGACCAACCAAAGAAAACCAGACATGCCTCTCAAAAATCAGATGAAGTGCCCTTCCCTTACCTCGACATTTATATCTTTTACCTACATCTGTCCTGCCATGAAGCTCCCCACTTTCCATCTGCTTCTGAGTCAGTCAAATCCAAGGGTTGATGTCCCTTTGGCTGTTGTAAGCCCCCACCCAACATCTTCTATTCACTCTATTTGGTGATCTTTGAGAATCTACACTCTTATAAGATCCTGGACAACAGGTCTTCATGATCCCAGCTATTTAGGAGCAAACAGAGGCTAAGGACCTGTGAGTTCTCACCACGGAGTAGCTGAAGAAGTGACTGAATTCTTCCTTCTATGATTTATAGCATCCGGAATCATATTTTCCTGTTTTCCATGTGCACCTCTTCAAGCACCTAGTATGTGCTAGCTGATGTCAAGTCCTGGTTCCGATTCAACTGCCTGTCTCCAAGGCCCTGCCTGGGAACTAACACACAGCAAATGGGTGACGTCTGGGTCTTGTTCCTGTTTCCAGGACATGGTTCTCCCTCATGTATCACAGTCAGTGACTCTTGAGGTTCGCAGTGCTAAGAAGTTCTGGTGAGCACCTCGGCTCTCAGAATAACGTGAACTGTTATTGTGTGCAAAAATACCCAGACTCATTTTTTAACATACTATTTAGCATAATGATTCCTTGAGATGGTTCCCCCGCGGTGAAATAATGAAACATAAGTGAAAAAGGGCAAATGTGTCCTCTGAGCAACACATGCCTCTCCAGCACCCACTCCTCGGGTTTACTCTACAAGTTTGAATGATAGCCTTTCTCGCTTGCTAGGCCCAATGTTATAAATTACAAATCCAACCCATGTGTGCTCCTGAGCCAGTGCCCCTAGGCTGTGTGGGTTTAGTGTATGCCCATTATGGGATCCCTGCAAGATACTCTTGGGAGAACCTTTTTCACATCCCTTATTCTGCCGCGATGCCAAGGCCCTGGCTCATTAGCCACGCTGTTTATAAAGTAGCCTTTAGACACTTCCCCACTCGCTAGATTTTACTGGATTCCGTGGTACTCTAGTAGATCTGGGAGTATTCTAAACCAGGGGCCTAGCAAAGAATGAGACTTCCATCTTCAGACCCATGAACATTGGCAGCAATTCTACCATAGTGGAGAGACGGGGCTGAGACAGGATATGGGAAGAAATGGATTGTCTAGGGCTGGAGAATGGCTCAGCTAGTAGGAGGGTTTGTCTACCATATGTGAGGCCCTGGTTTCAACCACTGGCACTGCGTATAGCAGGTGTGGTGGGACATGCCTGTGATTCACAGCATAACCCGAAGTTCAAGGCCGTCATTCTTGATGACCTAGAGAGTTTGACTCCAGCCTGGGAGACATAAGACCTGTTTTAGACAGAAAGAAGGCTAAAAGGGAGGAAAAATAAAAAGGAAGAAAGAAAGATGGACAGATGGAAGGAAGGAAGGAAGGAAGGAAGGAAGGAAGGAAGGAAAAAGGAAGGAGAGGGAGAGGGAGGGGAAAAGAGAGGGAGAGGGAGGGGAGGGGAGGGGGAGGGAGAGGGAGAGCGG
>NW_021604602.1:2921043-2931804 GCF_004785775.1 Grammomys surdaster | reverse complement strand
AGGGAGAGGGAGAGGGAGAGGGAGAGGGGAGGCAGGAAGAAAGAAACTTTCTCAAGACAACCCAGGAGCAGTATCTGTCTGGGACCCACTATGGTCCAGGTGGTTGAAGCTGAGGGCAGTTTCTCAGCTGAGAAGCCTCGGTGATCTGATTTGTAAACCAGATAACATGCTTGCTCTACTTCAAAGGAGCACTGAGCCAGCAAGAAGGATGATAATAATTTATAAATTCTGAAAGCTGAGCTAGTCCCCTCTACTGCCACAGTTAGTTTCCCTGAAAGTTATCAAACAGTTTGTTTCTACAAGAAAACTCCAAGGGTTAAGTATTTGTCCTAGAAACCCGAACGATTTAGTTGTCAGTCACAAAACATTCACATGAGGACATGGCCTTCCTATGAGTTTTCTAACTGCCCTAGCAGACAAATGACTGTTTAGCCTAGGAATCAGCAACAGACCAAAGAAACAATTCCCCTAGGGTTCAACTTGATGAACCACTGAGTTCTGTAGGGCTTACCTACAGAGCATGGGAGAGAGGCTTTTTGCAGGAGTGTGGATGACTCAAAAGCAGCTACATCTCAAAGAAGCACACCACAGCATGGATGATGAGTCCCTCAAAACTCAATCCCTGGAACATCCTGCACAACCAGAGAGAACATGCAGCCGTTTCGTTAGAATCTCTTCTCCCCAGCAATTGTTACTGCTTCTGGAGAAACTTGCAGAATTTGGTAGGTTTCAGGGACTTCCTGAGACTTGTTTGTTTTGTGTACTTTCCAGGCTCTCCGAGTGTCATTTTTCTTCCAGGAAAGAATGTTTCAAATCAGAGGCAAGAGCTACAAAATCAAAGTTCTAGAAGATAAGATAACTTTCCCCAGTCTCTTCTGTGGCTGCCTAGATAAGACACAATGTCAAAGTCTATCACTCCCTCAAAAGATAAATGGGAGAACCGGGGAGAAGGGGACTGATTTGGAAAGTGGCATGAAAAGACTGATGTGTGTATTTCAGTATTTTTTTTTTCTATGTAGAACATGGAGTTTCATTAGGAGACATTCTGAAAAGATGGTGGCCAAAGGCCACCTTGGGTCAAAGTTGAGGGAAATTTAAAAAAGAACACATATGTTGTTCTATTTGTGATGCCAGCCCCTTGTAGCTGAAATGGAGATTCCCCTAGGCGAGATGGGCTAAGTGTGTGTCTGTCCTTTTGTATATTACACAGAACTCTGGGAATCTTACATTCTTCCACAACTCTTTGGCTTAGCACTGTCTAGAACATTCTGATAAATCTCAGGTTCATAAAAGACACCAATAGAGGATGGCATATCTTCCTCCTGATAGGGGTGAGTCATATCTTCTGAAAGGCTGCTGTTGGTACTGACAGATAAAGCACATGTTCAGGATGAGTTCCTAGTGGCCTCATTAGCATCTGGAATCTTCTTTTGGTTCTTTTTTCTGCCTGAACTACAGTGTCCTTTGCTTTGTTTGAACAAAAGGCTTAAGGGAGGGTTGGGCCTGCTGCTTTCAGTTAACTTTGGAGGGGCCAATTCTGACCTGGCACACACAGTAACCTGTCCTTCGGCTGGCCGATGAGGCTCTCTGATAAGGGCTACCCGATACACCTTAATGGATGTGTACCTCCTCTGAGGGGTATGCACATTCCTAGCTGTCTGGCTCTTACTTGACAGCCTTTTGAACTTCCTATGCTCTCAAAGCCCATGGCTTGACTTAATAACTGGGGGAGATTTGACGGTCTGCTCTTGCCAAAGCTTTTCAGACATTCCTCTAAAAGGGAAGATGTGGTTTGTAATAAACAACTTTTTGAAAATTATCTCCGTGGGTGATCAACATGCTCAGATCTCCTCTTGACCCTGTGACTGGCTCACCCCTCCTCTAGCATTCTCTCCAAAGAAAGGTTCTGATAACTGCTTCCCCTTCCCTCTACCTCAGTGACTTATCAAATGTCTACCTCAGAGCTTGACTACTGGTCCTGCAAACCTGTGGTTTTCAGGGCTTTCACAAGCTAAGTGCTAGTTTCCTGAGTGACATCTGCCCGTGACTTGACCTTTGTGCTACATTTGACCCTGATAATGGTTCTTACCTTCTTGGAATTCTTCTAGAAACTTCTGTTCTTATGTATATTGGATTTCCTAAGTCCTGCCTCTCGTTCACAGATCAGGGTCTCCACAAGTGAAGTCTAGGATGCAAGGTGTTTATAGGGAACAAATTCTGGGAACAGAAGGAGAGGAAGAGGAGGAAGCAGAGAGGAGGAGAAGAAGGAGAGGTAAATGAATTTATTTAGAAGCTATGATATCTCAGAGTCGTCAGGCTGCCAGGTAGGGATGTTAGGCATATACTTACTACAGTGTCCCATGTCAAAGCAAAGTGCAGAGGGCTGCACGGTCAACCCAGATCAGTCAGGAATGTACTGGCCCTCAGAAGAATGCATACCTGAGAAAATGTAGCCGCTCTTTACAGAACATACACTGGGGAAGTTTGAACTTGAAGGAGGATCTTACAGATTTATCCCACGACCACCTCACTCGCCTGTGCTTGGTACCTCCCAGCTATTCTTCAGATAACGAAAGCCATGGACTGTCTCTCCAGAAAGACAGCATACATATGTTCACTAATAAATATGTTGCTGAGAATCCCAAAGGGTTCATCCATGTGCCAAAACCTCAGGTTCTTCACAGTCAGCTTCCCTAACTAAAATTAGCTTGCCCTGACTTATACGTTTCTCAGGGTCTTCAACTTCATATTCAACTGTGGTTCCAGAAAAAAAGTCGAATATAAACGATTCTGCTTCCATTCTGACTTGCTGCCTCTCTTACGTCATTTCACTTGCCCCTTGCCGCCCTCTTTTGAGTCTAGCGGTTTGGGTCTTGTGGATGTATTAGGAAGCTGAGGTCTCCAAAGAGTAAGTGGTCTGCCCAAGGTCATACCTGTATCCAGTGGTAGATGCAAGATGTGATAGCAGCTCTGTTTGTGTCTGGGGCTCATGTCTGCTCCATTCTCTCTCCTTCCTTAAATGAATTCTCAGCTTCCCAGCAGCCTCAGGGAGAAGGGAGATGGCAGGCGGATATGTGGTTACAAATAAGCACAGGGCAAGGCTGTGGAGATTAGTGTTACGACCTAGGCGGGAACAAAATTGGTAGGAGAAGGAGCATCCCGTTAGCTTCATTAAACATGTGATAATTTCCCCCATCAGAGTCCACGTGAGAATAAAACTCAGATTAGTTTTATTAGTTGGTGGAGATAATTAAATGGTCTCTTTACTTATACCCTGTCAACATTTTCATAGACTTCAGCTGGATATTTTTTAAGAGATTTATTAGCGTTTATTCATCCTTAGGAGATCATAAACTGGCTATATAAAATAATAAATCCTATATATCGCACATAGGCACGTACTTCTGAGAAGTTACAGGGTCGGGACAGACTACAGCTACTGTGAAGAGCCCACTGTGTCTGTGGTGCTCTGGGGAAGCCATCATGGTGGTACCAGAGGGACCTGTCTTATCTTTAATTTTTTTAAAAAAAAAGATTTATTCTTTGCTACATATGTGTGCGCATGCACATGCACACACAGAGGCCAGAAACATGTGCCTTTTCATCACTTTCCACCTATTGCTTTGAGGAAAGATCTCTTTCTGAACCTGGATATCTTCCTGAATATTTCAGCTCTACTGGAAGCCAGGGAACATCAGCAGCCCTTCTGCCTCTGTGTCCTCAGAGACTGAGAAACAGGCATGTGTGAGGAAGCTGGTGTGTCACCCAGAAGCCAGAGTCTAACTTTAGTCCTGGTGGCTGTGAAGTGAGTTCTCTTGACTTATGACTTCCCATCTTCTACAGGCTTTAGAAACTGCTGCAGTAATATGTGTGTATCAGACAGGTGGCCTATGTGTTTATTACATGCAGTATATTTGTATAGAATGTTATATGTTCTTAATGAGTGCTGTCCTATTAAATGCCCCATCATTTGAGCTGAAATCCATCCAGAGTTAGGACCATACAAGCCACCTTAGGAAACAGTGACTTAGCAAAGAATGACGGACACATTAGCTCCAAGGTCCCATCCACTGTTCAAATAGACTTGTTGGAGAGACACAGATACACCAAGCTGCCTCTTCTCTCCCCTGAACTTGGTGCTTTCAATTTCGTGGAACATGGAAAACGCTCATACACTCCCCAGCATCCCCTGAGACCCACCGTCTGCAGCACACTGTCATGGTAGGGACTTTGAAGGGTGACTTTGGACCCTGACTTTGGATGCTGGTACCAGCGACCCTGGATTCACCTGTATCGTGTTCTTTGACCCACTAGCCTATTTGCAGCCTTGTAACAAAAAGTAACCAAGACACCTCTGCCTCTGTGTCTCTACCTCTATAATGGGGGCAGGTGATGATAAATCTTCCTCAGGTGTAGAGATTAAGTGAGTGATCCCGAAACAGTACAGATTCATCGAGAAAGCATGTGTCTCTAGTCAGCTGCTAGCCAGGCTCCCAGCACCCAGATGAAGAGAGTAGAGGCCTTGGGAGATCTATCAGTGGGGTGTCTGTGGTCAGGCTACTGTTTGAATCTGCTTCTGTTGAAAAGTGGGCATATCCACCTCTGGGCATTGAATATACCCAGGTTAGAACGACCTTGAGGTTAGAAACAAGCAATTGGATGAGGTGCTGCAACTCTCCTGCCTCATCTGAAGAACCCTTCTTTGGCTTCCTGTCAAAGGCTGACCTGGAGGAGAACTTGTCCTTTGAGGAACTAAGGCATATGATGTGAGGCACCAGCCCATCATGGGAAAAGGCCGAAGAGACAAGGAGGCAATTCCAAAATTTTCCATCAACACACAATTGACACAGAGGGCAAAGATCTCAGAGGCGAAGAGCTCAGAAGTGGACTCGGATGTTCCCAAGAGGCTCCCTGGCTCAGGTAGGGTGTACACTTGTGTGTGTGTGTGTGTGTGTGTGTGTGTGTGTGCCTCTTTCCAGAAGCAAGACCAGAGCCCCGGCCTGGCATGTGCACTGGCATGTGGCTGGCAGGAATGGGCACCATGCCCCACCCTCTGTGTTCCAGCGGCATTCCAAGCCAAGAGAACGGATTAGGAGGATTTGAAGCATAAAAGTAAAACAAGCTGTTTTCTTTCTTTCTCCTTCTCTTTTTGCTTTTCAATCATCTCCAAAGACAGTGAGTAGGATTGGTGTCACTTTAAATAAGGATTCTGTCAGCTGAAAGAGCAAAGAGGAAGAGTGGTTCTCTGGCCCGGCTTTTCCTCATGGGGCAGCCGCTCGCTCTCAGGAGACTGAAGTCCACGTGATTGTAGGATTCTTGTCTTCCTCTGTCACATTATTTTCTTGTTCCTTTGGAGGAAGCCAGAGACTCCCTGCTATTGTCCTCTGTGCCTTGTCACCCCCATGAGCAGTTGCTCTCAAATTCCCCGAATATCCACAACAGTTCAAGAGGGAAGCACAGAAGTCAGGCTAAGGAGCTGTTCTGTAGCTGTGTTCTGTAGCAAAGTCTTAGTTCAGGGACTGAGGGGACTCTCCAAAGGTGTAGGGAAGCATTAGAGTGTAAAGATCACAAGAGTCAGTGGGATTGGGGTGACACTAGGTAAGGAGGGGTTGTACTCATTGCTAATAGCAAAACAACATGTGTCCTCAAAGGGGACGGGGACAGTGGAAGCAAGCCCCTCTGCGTGACGGTGGAATGGAATTCAGACGAGAGGTATGAACTGTTCTTTTCCCTTTTCTCCCAGCATGACATGACTTTGGAGGAGCAGAGATAACTAGTCTATGGTCAGAGCCACAGAAGGACAAGGTCACCTTTAGGGAGCATCTTCTTGACCAGTGATGCGCCAGCTGTCTGGAGAACATCCCCTGAAACTTTTGTTCTGTGGTTCCTAAGTATGTTTGGCAATGCCAGTGGGGTCTCAGAGACCTGTGGGAAGGGTCAGCAGGAGTGATTCCCTCATCTCAAAACGTGCATTTAAAGCCAAACTAGAGGCAAATCAATACCTCTGTCCTCACCCTACACTGGACAGAGTCGAGTGTCCCTCACCTCCCACTGAATTCCATTTACTCCTCAAAACTCGCTGCTGCCTAAAGCTCTGGTTCCAACTCACTTAAACCAATGAGAGTGGACAGTAACTATTATTAAAGCCAATTTTGATTCTGTGTTTCCACATGCACAACCAGGGTGCTGGACACTGTTGCTTTTTACTTTTTTATATTTGGTTTTGCAGAGCTGGGAACAGAGCTCCGGGCCTTTATGCTCTACAGTGGAGCCACTTCTTGGGCCACCATGGCTTCTTAACTCTCACTTCTCTCTTCTGGCTTGGTTCTTCTCCTTACTGAAGTTTCTTCTGTGGTGACTCTTTGAAAGAACATCTGTGGGTAGAATTCTACTGGCATTTAAATATCCCCAGTATCTCCACTCCTCTCCTTCCCTCTACTCTCTGCTCCCCTTCCCTCCTCAATTCTACCATCCCCTCCTGTCCCCACCCCTTCCCTCCTCTCCTTTCCCCTCCTCTCCCCCTCACCTCCACCCTCCCTCCCTTTCATACTTCTCTCATCCCCTCTTTACCTCTACCATCCCCTCCGCTTCTCTCCTCTCTTCTCCTCTCTTCCTCACCTGGACCATACCCCCCCTTCTCTCCTCCTCCTCTCCCCTCTGCTGTCATGTTCCCTGCCCTTTGTTAATGATCATGTCTCAACCACTAGTCAAAGTGTCTTCACTTTGTAGTGACAGCACTACATCCTTGGGTTTCGTTTCTTCATTCTGTTCACAAAACCGGAATCAGAAGGACCTTGGCTTTCGGGGCTTCCACTCCACCCCGGCTCACACAGGGACCTGACATCCCTATTTTGTCCTCCAGGTTGCCTCATACTAATGACTTGGTGCCTGGGGCCCCAGCTTTTTCCATTTAAACTTCAGGTAGAATAGTTTAGAAAAGGTAACAAAGCAAACCCTATCCTTTGGCTCAGCTAAGTTGTATCTTGGGGGCTATTGTGTTCAGTTTATAAGAACCTCTGTGAGCCTTCAGTCCTGTGAAGTCATTTTCCTACCACTTTTTGTTCTCGGAATCTGTGTTCTCTAGTGGTGAACATAGGGTCTCTGTATTTAAAATCGCATCTTTTCCGATTTCCTCCATCCTCCTGGAAGGCGGGCTTTAGCATGCCTTCATCCATGCATTTACTGATTCTCTCACTTTCTATCAAATCTGCTGCTTTCCTCAGCTATTGAGGTTAAGAACTTTACATTGTAACCATATATCTATTTACTCTTTAAACATTGAATTCACGCATGTGACGTGACCTAGTCATTCCACTGCTCTAGTGCCCCCACCCCCACCCCAGGGACTCCCCCATCTCACTCCCAACTTCAAGACCCTTCTACATTTGATTTTATAGCTGTTTTTAGCCCACTGAGTTAATTGATGCTGTCAATACGTGCATGGACATGCGGTCATGCAGCAGGCACCGAACACCTACCGGTAGCCAATCCCCCAAAGAAAAGTGACTCTGTCTCCCAGTAGCCAACAACCACCAACAGCTCTTCAGCCTGGATGGGGTCTCAGGAGCCTTCATTCCCCAATGATGGAAGTTTTAACTGGCTTGATCTTATGCAGGTCGTGTGGAGGTGAGTGAGCTCGTGTGAACAATGTGTCATGTGCAGAGGGGAACAGTTCACAGCACTCCTGACGCTTACATTCATTCTGTCCCCTCTTGGGCAAGAACTTAGGTTTTCTAATTGGTTGTTCCACCGATGCTCTATTTTTGCTTTGTGCATAATACTTCTTTTCATTGAGTGTAGTGTACTTATTATGTGTGGTGTTCAAATTCTCTATCTAATTCCAGGGGTCTAAGTTTTTCCATTTCTTAAAATCTATGGACTGCCATTTATGGTCACACAAGGGAAAGCAACAAAGATGTCAGTGACCCTTCCCCTCAAAGTCCTTCCACAGAACCTTCTACTCTGGCTCATCCACAGAGTAGCTGTGGTTTAGGTTTAACTAGAAAGCAAGATGTGTGCAGAGCTCCGTAGCCTGGTCCTATGTGATCTTGGCCATCAACAGACTTCATTTAGACTGTTCAGTAAGGGGATCTGATAATGTTAGATTTGTGAAATCTTCTCCTTGGAGACAAGCTCCCTCTCTGGACGGCACCCAGCTTGAGCCTCATCCTTGTCTCTACAGGAGAGTCCTAGGAAAAGTCCAACTTTGGGGGTAGATCGTTTCAATAATCTGATAGCTGAAGGGAGGGCACATGTGTCTCTTGTTTTCCTTCTTTCCTTCCTTCCTTCCTTCCTTCCTTCCTTCCTTCCTTCCTTCCTTCCTTTTCTTCCTCCCCCTCCTCCCCCTCCTCCTCCCCTCTCCCCTCCCTCCTCCTCCTCTTCCTCCTCCTCTTCCTCCTCCTTCTCCTCCTCCTCCTCCTCCTCCTCCTCCTCCTCCTCTTCTTCTTCTTCTTCTTCTTCTTCTTCTTCTTCTTCTTCTTTAGAATATGTTCATTGCTTTCAGGACCCCACACTAAGAAGAAGGACCCACTGTTCTCCAGGCAAAAAAGGCAAAAACCCCTTGAGAAAAATCCAGTGTCTTAGACAGACTGCCAAGCAGACTGCGGCTAATTGATGGGAATTCTGGGTCTAATTTTCTGCTGTTCTTGAATTCACCGCGGCTCAGGTATGGAGCCTGCAGCTGACTTTGTCACATTAACACAGGGAATGGGAATTTATTAAAATGTATATTTCTCTTTTGGGTTCAAATGCCCTACAATGGAGGTAGACAGGTCCGTAGGAGAAGGTGAGTAAGGTACCCACTGAATGTGCCTGAACTCACGTCTCTAATTCAGCTGTGCCTTCATAGCTGCTGTTCAGGGGCCAGAAGGGCAGGAACATACAGCGCCATGTGGATGTGATTCAAATAGAGCCAGGAAGATCTCTGTTCCCCTGGTCCTCAAAGGAACTGCTTGACAACTTTGAAAATTTCTGTAGTCCCTAGCTGCTAGGTCAGCAGAACAAAGGTTGAGGCGACATCAGGGCATGCCAGGGGAACTTTGGAGGAGAAAGAGGGTAAATTTGAAGCCTTAGTGAAAAGATGATTTTATGGAGGCTTAGTGTATAAAGCAAGGGGCCAGGCATGAAGTCGGTGTGAATTGGGGAACAGGAACACTGGAAGGGTAAAGAGTAGGCTTTGCTCCCCAGTCCACCCCTACCTTCCAGCTTGAGCACCACATGAGCTTAACGTGGGATGTCTGGTTGCTTTCAAGAGTCTTCCTGGATTCAGGGTTAGTTTGGGGAAAGAAACAAAACAAAGCAAATAAAACAAAAGAGAAAGTAACAGATCCCGTTCTAAGACTCTTTTTACCTCCAGTAGTTCACAGGGCCTTGGATTACAATCTAAGGATGACAACTGTTCCTTTTGTGGTCTCTTCTAAGGACTTCAGAATGTATGGGCAATGCCTCTAAGAGACAACAGCAGCTCCTGGAAACAGAGCCTGTTAGCCAGGGAGTTTGTACAGAGCTGCAAGGGGGAGGGAGACAAGTCCATGAGGAGGTAAGCACTGCCTGGGTGGGAGTGTCTCGTTCCCATCCTGGATATGTATCTCATTTGTTAAATACATGGATAGAAGGTACATTCTGACCCAAAGCATAACCCAGGCTTTATCTCTGAGCCCATCTCTTCCTTTGCCTTTTATTAGTTTTAGCTTACTCTCAACACAATTACACTTGAAGAAAAACATAGGAAACTTGAAAAATCCATGTGACTTTTCTGAATAGGAACCTGTTAATCCATTCTGTTTTGTTCCAAGTGCTCACCCATGTGTGTGTGTGTGTATGTTGCTGAAGCATGCTTAGGGTTGTATAGTTTAGGGATGGTGAGACAGTCTTCATGGGTTTGTTAGGAGAATTTAATGATGACCCAATTACAAGATTCCTGGCTCATAGTAGACAACAAACAGTTGTTACTATGATAATAGGCAAACTAGTCACCACGGCACACAATCGGGTCCAATGTAGTAAACCACGAGGTCACAAGCAGGTGAGAAGACACTCCTCCCTTGAGATCTGCTCTGCCTTTTGAAGACTGAGGCCCCCAGGATGGGTGAGTGGTACAGTGAGGGATCTCAGAAGGGAAGTGAGATGGACCAAGAGATGATCAGTGGATACCAACTTGACCTTGATTCTCAGCATTAGGGTTAAGGTTAGGGTTGGGGTTGGGGTTAGGGTTAGGGTTGGGGTTGGGGTTGGGGTTGGGGTTGGGGTTAGGGTTGGGGTTGGCGTTGAGGTAATGGTTAGGGTTAGGATTAGGATTAGGGTTAGGGTTAGGGTTGGGTTTGGAGTTGGGGTTGGAGTTGGGGTTGATGTTTGGGTTGTGGTTATGGTCAGGGTTGGGGTTAGCTTTAGGTTTAGGGCTAGGTTTAGGGGTTATTGTTAGGCTTATGGATAGTGGTTAGGGTTAGGTTTTGGTTTATGTTTAGGGGCTAGTGTTTGTGTTGTGTTTTTGTTTGTGGTTGTGGTTGAGATCAGGTTTAGGGTTAGGTGCTTTGCACTCACAGTCAAATACTGTGGATGTAGAGACTGGAGTATTGTTGGGGCTACTTATATAGATAGCCTAGCCTAATTGTAAAGTCTTAGGTCTCATAGAGAGATCCTTTCTCAATATATCAATGTTTATCCTTCTGTGGTACAATGTCTAAATTTGCGTGTTTACACGCATATACTTGCAAACATACACACACACCCATACACACACACACACACACACACACACTCACA
>NW_021604602.1:2870351-2920643 GCF_004785775.1 Grammomys surdaster | reverse complement strand
ATATATATAGAGAGAGAGAGAGAGAGAGAGAGAGAGAGAGAAAGAAATGAGGTGTGGTGTGGACAGCAGCTTTTATCTAGTTGCTCAGCCCATGTACAGCATGAAGCATGAAGTATTCACAGATCCTAAGAGAGCTCTTGGAGTTCAACTCAGCCAGCAGGAGGATATGCTTGTCAGAGTAGCTACCCTGTCTAGAGTGGGAGCATGCCTTTGACTCTTGTTTGTCTTTTATGAAGCACATCCTTTGCTGAGGACTCCCCCTGCTTCCTGGTCTGGGTGGAGCGAGAGCCTGTGTTCTCCTCATGTGCACCGTGGAGCTGAGACATCCTTGTCTCTCTGAGAAGGGTGCCTCCCCCTACTGTGATCTGCACTGCCACCTCTGCTCTCCCCACTGTGGGAACCACTTGTTCATGTCAGAGGAGTCAGTTGTGACAAGAACATTAATTTCTTTGCACAGACATGTGTCCTTGTCACTGGTAAGAAACATTGCCATGTTGAACACTTGTCTGCACACAGAAACAGGTGACAGTACTTGGTTCCAGAACAAGCCATCCAATAGAGGGGAGGAGGGAATGACAAGCCAGTGATGATGTGTGCTTACCCCTCAGGCCACATGACAGAACCATATCACAGAACCTACTGCAAAGCTCAGGTCACTGCAGGTCACTTGATTGTTACGATTGTCAACTCTTTCATAGGTAAAAAAAATATAATAATGTCCTTCAGTCCACTTAGTTTGCCACAGGGACGAGAATGTGTTTCTGGGTGTAGAAAAAGAAACAGGTTTTGAGAAGGTTAGGGAATCCCACAGCACTCTCTGAGCTAGCCAGGATCCTATATGCACACGTATCTCTGCAGGTGAACACATTAACACATAAAATAGATACAGGAATGTGTATATTTAATGTCACTCTCTTTTAAGTAGTAGCTTTTGGAAAAAGTAAGTTTAGATTAATTCCTGGCAAGGCTGCAAATAGGAGCTCTTAGGCGTTAGACTACAGGCTGAACACAAAGTAAATAAAATATTGACCTAGTTAAAGAGATCCTTTTTCTATCTATTCTAGACGAACTGTGTGGGGTCTGGTACATAAATGCAAAATCCCACCCAAATTGCTATCCTAAACACAGATAGTAGAATGGGTTTGGGTTCATGGTTGCCAGCTGGACCCACCACCGTATGTAGATTTCTTTCGTAGCCAAGGCATTGTTCTTCATTGGTAACTAACATGGGCCAAGGTATTTCAAACAGAGGATTAATTAAATATTGGCTTCTGTTGGCTTTAAAAAGGCAAAGTCAAGGGTGTTCAACTGCCCATAGAGGAGAAACAAGGGTATCTGTGTAGTTTAGACTAATAACTCCTTAACAACATCATCTGCATGATGGTGGAAGTTTGAGTTTCTAGAAGCATGCCATCTCTGGTTGGATTTAAACAGGAAGGTGGCCTTGTTTGCTCCTATTTCCTGCCAGGCAAACACGGGAAGGATTCTCCTAGGGCACACAAACAAAGGTGTCCTGTGCACATGTATCAGTTCCACATGGTAGGGGAGAAAGGATGTGTGGTTTTTATCTCTACTCCATTGTGAGCAGGGACAGACCCTTGTCACTGGAGGCAGGCTAACAAGAGAAAGAACAAACAGAAGTTTAATGCCGGCATTGTCTACTTCCTGTACCGATGTGAGAGATAGCACAGAGAAGAGCCGATCTCCAGAGAGATCTCAACGTGTTATCTTAGACCTGAGGCTTTAACACACTCTTCGCTAAGCTGGAGGAGAATGAAAGCGGAGTGGGTGTGAGGTAAGTCCAGTTAAGATAAACCAACCAGGGAAAACACCAAGAAACAAAGGTGCTGTTTGAACTGCAGATTTAAGTAGAACAGACTTCTGAGGTAAGCATCTCTGGTCATTCAGGGTTGCTCTTGATGGTATAAAGGTCACAATCCCCCACTTCCTGTAAATTACTCACAGGTATAAATGTCTCCCACGGACATTTTTGAAATGACCCCTGAATGTACAGTGTCTTCCATAACAAAATGGATAGCAAAAACAAATAAAACCAGCTCAAAATAAGCCTCCTGCCACAGAGGCATGCTACGAGGAGGCTGGCAGTACCATGCCAGCGTCCTGTAGTTCTGTCTCACGATGGTGTGTAGTGTGTGCTGACTACCATGGAGGGTGGTCTGCGGTCCTTTAGGATCATCTTCAGTAAGGCGGAGAGTGGCGTTAGTTTATGAGGCCTGCCGTGGTGACGTGACTCAGGCAACACAATCTCATTACCTCACAGTTTAGAAGGTCGAGGTCAACATGTCAGCAAGTTGACCCCTTCTGCAGCCTTCCCTCCTCAGCCTTCTGATGGTCTTTCCTGGCATTGTTAGTCAACTCTTTCCCTTCTGTTTATCCACCATCAGATTTCCCCCCTCTTATAAGAGCAACAGTCCCCGGGACTAGGTTGCATCCTAATAAGAGCGGTTTACGTGATCACCACTTCAGAACCCTGGCCTCTACACTCTGGGGTTTAGACATGAGGGATTTAACATATGAATGCAGCAGTCCCAACTCCGCCCCTGACAGAGAACCCCCTCCCCACCCCAACCCCACCCCTGGCACCCATGAAGAAACCCAGGCACAGAAATTTGGTCAAATTCACTCAGTGAGCAAGCAGATCCCCACTGTTCATATTAGTGGCAGCGCTGTAATATGGAGAAGTGGCTCATGGGCCATGTCTCTGTTTCTGGAAACCGAGTGAGCTTGGTTTCAAACTCTGGACAGGTCTGGGCTATTTAGTCTGAGCCAGGCAAAGTTCTATAGACATCCAAACCTGCATCTGTGACAGGAAAGCTGAGGTGGTGGGATCCAAGAGAAAGGCCAGGGGCTGTAAAAAGGAGGTAACCCACAGGGGCTATGTCTGGAATGGCACAGGACAAACACTGAGATGTGGAGTTGGGAATTGACAACAGGTGCTGACTGAGTGTCTGTTGCCAGCTAGAGCACAATATGAGGCTGTGTCACATTTCCTTAAGGTCCTGAGTGGAGGCAGCCCTTGATCAGAGCTGCATCTGGTGTATAGCAGCAGGCACAGGCTCTTCAAGGCTAGAAGCAGGGACACGGCCCATGAGCCACTTCTCCATATTACAGAGCTGCCACTAATATGAACAATGGGGGTCTGCTTGCCGCTAATTGTTCTGGGAGAAGACAGCTATCCTCGCATGAGTGTTCAGGCACACGAGAGACATCATCAACACAGTCTGAAACATCACCAGCTCCTGTACAGGACTGAGCTGCAATTGTAAATCCATTAGTGCCGCATATGAGTACTAAGAACCTGCACATTTGCCAAGTAAGCTGACGTGCTTCTCTGTGAGAGACGCATATACCCTGTGGGGGGAAAATGATTCTCTTCCTGTGCCATTCGGTCTGTCTCTGTATTTAAATCATCTTTAATAATCTTCTGATCAGTAGATCATTTTTAAGTGTGAATAACATAAGCCAGTGTTTACACTGGACCTGAACTGTTAGACAAAGGGAAGGGTTTTGTACCTTGACACCCTCGTTCTTCTAAACAATGGCTTAATAAACAGGCTGGATCTATTTTGTGTGGACCATCCCACAGATCTCTGCAGAGCTGTCCTGTTCTGCCATGCATAGCAGGGGACCACAACCTATAGTCCATGGGACAGGTCTAGCTCTGGCCTTTTTAAATGGAGTTTTACATTCAGCTGGGCACTGTCTACAGCTACTTTTGACTAGAACTGGTCAGCTGTGACACAGTAGGGTCTGTGGAGGCTGAATGTATCTGGACAGCACAGTGAGGGCATGTTTGGAATCCTGGCACCGGAGCTTCATGGAAATAGTTCCTTCTCCAGCATAGCAAGACACCCCACAGAGATATGAGACTGTGTCACGTCAGCTTGCTCTGACAAGCTCAGTAAACCAGTGGTAAATACCAATAGGCATGCCCATGTTCTTGTCTGTTTCCTTGACTGGAGGAGAACAAAGATTCCATCGGGAGCTGGGATGAAAGTGGTCCACACTATAGTTTGGTAGGAAAAATATCTGTCTACCTCCTCCTGCCCAGGTCCTGAGAACTTGAGCAGAGCTGAAATCCTAAAGCAGTGAATGGATTGGTTTGGTGGAGGAAACTTCTAGAAAGGACAGCATTCAGACTGTGTCCCGGTTACCAAACACTGCCATTGTCCGTATCTACGGTGAGAGAGGACAGTAGGTGGAGGCACAGATATAAAACATGTGCAGTCTGGCAAGAGAAAGAGCATGAAGTACGCTTAAAGCTTCAGACTTGGAAGATTCATCAGTGAGAAGACTCCTCGCTCTGCACTGGGACAATGGCAGGGTCCCCAAGAGCCTGACGCCACCTATTGAGCTCTTCAGTTCTTCAGCTCTTCAGCAAGTTCAGTTGAAAGTGGGGAGTTGAAACCTAGATGCCAGCACAGGGGATCCCTGAAATGGCCACTAAAGGGTCAATGTCCCCTTGAAGGCACACAGAGGCCTCTGCCGTTGTGTTTCTATGGGGCCAGGCTATAACTGGAGCTGGCTGTAAGACTCATCTGCATTGTGCATGGGCTACTGCTTGAACAGCTGTTAACTGGGGAGTCATGGAGGCTTGCACCACTGTCTCAAAGGACCAGGTAACGTGTGACAAGGCTGGATCCCCTGCAAGGAGGTTCCAAGAGAACATCACATGAAGTTATGAAGAATCTTAAGTTGAAATAAAGATTTCAGAATGTTTGGGATGCCACAATCACGTGAGGCCTAGTTAGGAAAGATGCAGACATGCTCTGGAGCCTTTACAAAAGGTAGGTCACATGTCTGTGACTGACAGAGACAGAAGTTCGGGGCAAGGCCATAATACCTGGGTGATTCCATCCTGAGCCTCAGATGTTGGATACGGAGCTGGAGGTTCCATTGATTTGATGTAGTTGTTCTTTGGTAAGTCTCCATTTCTGTTTGGATTTTTACAATCTTGATACTATAAAGGAGTGTGTGTGTGCGTGTGCGTGTGCGTGTGTGTGTGTTTAAAGAGATGGGTTAAATGCATTATGAGATGAACGTGATAAATTTAGGGATCAATGGTACAATGTTCTGAGTTAGTCGTGTGTTTGAATGTCAAGTTGACAAGGGGTAGAGTCATGATGGCCAGACTACATTGTCAGTGTGACTGGATTCAGGGTCCGTGTGAGCAATTTCCAATGAAACTTCACTCGGGGAAACACCCTGAGTTTCACATTTGGGAAAACACCCTAGATGTGGGTAACATCATCCTGTGGGCTGGAGTCTTGAATGGAATAAAAAAAAATTCTTTCTTTCTTTCTGTTGATTGTGGACTTCATGTGGCCAGGTGCCTCCCAATCCTGCTTCCGTGTTTTCTTCATGATGGTGATCTGTACCCTTAAATTCTGAGCCAAAATAATCCTTTCTCCCAGGACATGGTCCTGTCAGGCATTTTGTCCAACAACAAGAAAAGGAACCAAAATTGACCCCAAATCTGTGTGAGCAATGCATTTTCCACATGTGTGGACAGCAGTGCCTGACTTAGCAAGCACCATGACGGGAGGAAGATACCGGTGAATGCTGAGTCTATCTGGATGCTCATAATTACTGGTGCTAGTCCAGGCTGCTTTCCTCAGACCCTCTGTTCTCTCCAGCCTCCTCCAGAGTCCCTTTCCTGAAGGACTGACTTGTGAGGTTGTCAATTACCTCTTACTCTACCACCTGGTTATGCCTCAGAAACCACAAGCACTTGAGCATGGGCAAAAGAAACCTCCTAGGCTGTCTCTTCCCTCCCTTTCCCCCTCCCCTACTCAGCTGTCTGTCTCCCCATGATCACATCTCAGCCTCTTGCCTTAATTGCAGATGACCCTCGACCAAATGCTACATCCAGATAAGCTGAAACGTCCCCAGTCAAGAACGTGTTATCATCTGCCTAAGCTACAGAACACGGAGCTTAGCAACTCTGCCCACTGGTTTATTGGTAGTTCCCTCTCGTGATTTGGAGGCTACAGATTCCTGTTTTCTGGTCTGTATCCACAGAGGGCATATTACTGGCCTGGGGAAAGAACCAAACTCGAAATGGAATGAATGTGGCTTGTGGAAGCTTCGTACACCAAGTGATTTGCAAACAGAACTGTTGATAATCAAGAAGCGTGTGTGTACCCTCAAGTAGGTTAAACATTTACCAAAGAATTTGTTATCTGGGGAACCTAAACTTAGCTGTGGCCTTTGTCGCACACTGTACACCTCGATACGGATGGCCATGATTCCGACTGGAAACCCGTCAAGTTGTACCTCCTCCCCCCAAGCACCAAATCCAGAGGGAACAAAAATATCTACTTGAATGACCATGGATTGGGGGACAGAGCAGATGAGAGCAGAGTGGAGATTGGGAGGAGGACTGAGGTGAAGGCGCTGAGGTGAAGATCTGGGACAGAGCCTGATGTCACCCTACTGCCAGGCACCTCTATGTAATCAGCTTTGTTCTTCCCCTTTTTGACTTCTTTCAGAGGGGATGTTAAGGGATGGAGAACACATGGGAAATGAAGGGTTAGCTTTAGCTCCATAGGGTGCGTGTGACCATACTTCCGGTTGGGCGGAAGGGTACTTCCGGCATTTGTAGATAAAATCCAGGAAGGCTCTTCAACAATGGCAATTCATAGAGGCCTCTGTAGCTGAAGAACCCTCCCCATTTGAGTCCCAAATGTCAGCTGGGCTGAAGCTGAGAAGCCTTCAAATGAACCATGTTCACTTGAAAACATGTTAAGTATGTCCTAGCAAGAGCCATGCAATGAAGCGCCCTGGCGGATCGTAGGGAAATAAATATGTCCCAGAAGAAGGCGCATCTTCTGCAAACTGACATCTCTCCCAGCCCCTCCTCCCCTCACATATGCAAATTATTTGACTCTGCTCCTTTTTTTTTTTTTTCTTTTTTAACTTCATGTGGCTAACCACATTCAGTCCAATTTCAATACAGTTTACCTAGGAAAATGTTTTCCAGACCCATCAAGAGAAGAATAAGAAATATCACGTGCGTTCCCCCTTTCTTTTACATTTAAAGTTGGTTGCCATGTAGAAAGTCCATAGAACACTTTCGATTTCTCCTTTTTGGTTAAATTCTGTTTGATTTGGTTAATCTCAGTTGAAGAGGAGTTTAACGCTGGGTCTTTTAAGAGACATCATCCCTCTATTAATGAGATCCGGGCTTATTCAAGGAAGAAAAAATGATTAAAAAACTAAAATGTCCCCTTGCTGTTATTCAAATGAACGCTGGCAAAGGGGTGGTATTTTTGAAGCCTGCACCCCTCTCTATCCCTTCTTTTTTTTAAATCCATACTAATTGACTTAGATCTGGTTCATCGTGGGTACGTTGTGTTTTCTTATTGTAACGGCCTTTCCCTGGCAAAAATCATTTCCCTCACTAATGAGATCCATCCTCCTAGGATGGGAAGAGAATTTAAAACACACCCACTGTTCTCGCCCGTTCATTTGAATAGAACCAAAGGGCCCCCTCTTCCCAGTGTCCTATCAGAGAGCTGGGGTTGAGCTCATTAACTAAGACTCTGTTTTACTCCAAAGAGCCCTTGGCATTGAGGCATAGCCTAGATTTGAAACTTGTAGGATGCTGAGACCCTGCTACTGATGCCACCTCTGGAGCTATGAACTCCTGGTACCTGAGGTCTCAGGAATGAGGCATTGGTCAGGGAGGGGGCACCTGTGTCTTCTTTTACCGAACTGTGACTCTTCCTCTGTGAGACACTCTGCCTGGGATGTTTCTCCCCTTTGAGTAGTAGGGCCTTTATCACATAGTGGCCATTTCAGACATGAGGGCCCTCTGACCATCTCTCTCAGCTCCAGCTGGTCCTTGCCCGGCTCCACCCTCGCCTCCACCTTGTGCTGCCACTCTTCCTGGGGCTTAGTATTTAGATTTGTCTTTCAGCCTCTTGCACACTCTCTGCTCTGCCCACTGCAGCAGACCCTCTCACCTCAGATAAGCCCCTCGGTAGACATGCTGACTCTAGCCCCAGGTACCCAGCCACTTTGGATTAATCTCCATATACTCTCATCTTTCAGATACACTTAGAGAGTAAGAGGCAAGGGGCAAGAGTTAGTGCATGCTACCTGAAAAGCCCTTATTTTGACTTCAAGTATGCCTCCCCAACGATGTTGGGCCAGTGCCTTATGCTGAAAGAATGGTCTCTTAAGTTTTCTTAATGTGTTTCTTTCCTTTTAAATTTAATTTAATTTAATTTAATTTTATGTTTGGTTTTTCAAGACAGGGCACCCCATGACCCTCCATAGTGTGTGTGTGTGTGTGTGTGTGTGTGTGTGTGTGAGAGAGAGAGAGAGAGAGGTGGGGGGTAGAGAAACAAGAGAGAGGGGGGCTAAATGTCTATCGTTTATGCTGGTAGGCCTACAGGCATCCATGTAAGTAGCTTGTTCTTAAAGCATGCTGTGCCCTTTGCCCTTCTTCTTAGTCTGTTTTGTGAGATTATAGAAAAGAATCTGAGGTTAAGGAATTCGTAAATAATGGAAATTTATTTCTCATACTTCTGAATGTTGAAGCATAAGCCTAAGGTGCTGGCAAAGTCTGTGTTCTGGTACAGGTGGCTCTCTGCTTCCAATAACAGCTTGTGTCTGGGTTCTCTGGAGGGGAGAGACTCTGTGTCCTCATGTAGTAGAAGAAAGAAGGGCTAAAATAGTATATGAAGCATTCTTAATAAGGATGTCAAACCCAGTCATGAGGGGAAGACTCTTCATGACCTACTAAACTTTTATAAATCCTGCCTCATAATTGGAAACATCAGACAGCAGGTTTCAGCTTCTGCATTCCGGGGAGGACCTCTTACTCTAAATCCTTCATATGTTCACTTCTGTTCATATCTAAGATGTCAGAGGAACATCATTTTCTAGAAAGTTCTTTCCCTGACCCCATGGTGCCCAGTGTCCTTATGGAACATCAAAATCAAAAGAATCCGAAAAGGAAAACCAGCGTGATTTAAATGACCATGGATCAAATTTTGATTGAATTCACGTTTAACATGTCTGCTAATATTTATTGACACTTGCCCAACCCAGACATATTATCCTGTCCCTTAGTATAGGCTGTGCACATTAACTTACTTCTTGTGCTCTATGGGCAGTATGAAGAAGGATTTATTCTGATAACTGAAGCTCATTCATAAAAAGACATGTAGCACATATCTTATTGTCTAGTGAGATCCTTAATTCAAGAATCCAGCACCAATGGAAACCCATATGTCAACATAAAAGCCATAGATACAGGTGCTATTAGAGGGTCACCTGATATGAGGTGCTGGCCACAATTATCAATTAGTCTAGTCTCTAGTGATGGAGATCCTGGAATGACTCCATCCCCAGTTATTGGAGACACCCTGAGCAAGGAACACCTAGGTTATCTCAATAGGTTCAGGCCAATAGGAGATGAGAAGAATGATAATCATGAGGACACACGGTTGCTATTTACAATCCTGAAGTTTGGGGAGTTACTGTTTCAGTTATAAATAATCTGCAAACTTAATATCAAATAGCTGAATACATGGGATTTTTTTTCAACTATTCCTACTGACATCAAATTCGACATTCTTCATAACATATTTGTCTTTGAATATGTGGTTTATTTCTTTAAGATTATGTATTGATAACAACTTCTATTCCTTATAACATGTTAATATGTTTTTTTTAATTTTATAGCCCTTTTAGTTTTATAAGGACATGGCTTAGGGATTCCTACATGCCCCATCTTCAGATTTTCCTAGCTGATGTGTAATTTCTAAATAAGGCACAGGCTGTGTTCAGATTCCCATGGTATCTACTGCAGAGTTTCTATGTCAGAATCTAGCCTGGGATCCACAGTATGTTTAGATGGCTTGGCTTGCCAGAGTCCCCTGTCTATGACAGTTGCTGGCACTTCTAGTTTTGGCTGACCCTGGCAGTTTAGATATCATTTGGAGATTTGTAGGATGTTCCTCAGCAGGACTGAGTGGTTTAGAAAAGAAAATCAGAAAGGCAAATGTGTTCTTTCATGTTGGAGAAGGCACAGGTCTGACATGGGCTCCTTACTCTTGCTGTATATAGACTTGATCAAGCTGGTGTTGGCTAAGAGAGCTTTTCCCTTCGGGTTACTCTCCTTCCCAGATCCTCTGCAAACTGTGCTCTGTGGAAGCCTCTGGGAGTATACAGGGAAGAGTATGCAGGGAAGAGTATGCAGGGAAGAGGTGAGGGAGCTGTGCTCTCCTTGCTTTATTTACATAAAGTATTTGAATGTTACATACTTTGGAAATTAATTAGTGTCTTCCCCATTATTCATCTTTCTATGTCTTGTGAGCCAATGCTACTTAATTTAGTTTATAAGGCACATGTTCGAGGCTCCCCTGGAGAACTTTCAGGTGACCCCATGTCTCTTTTGGATTCCTCCATCACCCTGTGAGCTTTGGTAGAACACGTTTTCTGATTCTGAAGTATCTTGGGTTTGGGTTGTGTATTACCCATGCACGGCCTGTTATTAAGGACCAGGAAATGTTAAACACAGTTGTGCACAGCTCCATCACTACCTCAATTGTTCAATTATTAAAAGAAATATAACATCCTAATTATCTTCAGAAATGCATAATTCATTCGTTGACAAGTGATTAAGACCATTAACCAACTGACATACATTCTGTGAAACGCAACATGACAAATCTTACTTACCTTAATCAATGATGGGGTGAAATCTTGACAGAGCATATTTTGTTGTATTTATCCCAAGAATGTAATTGGATTTCGGTATCAGGGCCTTGGTTCTAAAGGGGCACATGCAAAATGGTCCTCTCTGTAAACACTGAAAGAAAGCTGAAAAAAATGAAAGCATGCATCTTATTAAAAATACTAACAAACTTAATAATTAAATGTCTAAGAACCCAATGAAAATGCACAAAAAAGACAAAAAGCAAGCAAACAAACAACAACAACAAAAACCCTTGGGACTGGAGAGGTGGTTCAGCCATTAAGAGCACCTGCTGCTCTTGCAGAAGACCTGGGTTTGGTTCTCAGCAGCCACACAGTGGCTCACCATCTGAAGTTCAAGTTCTAGGGGTTCTGACATACCCTTCTGCTTCTCTGGATACCAAATATGGACACGGCATACATACATATATGTAGGCAAGACACGCATAATGTAATAAATAAAAACAACTTTTAAATGTACAAAACATTGAGTAAACACTTCACCATTGAGGTTTTACACACAGCAAAGACATATGTGGAGGAACAGCAGTGCTATAAGCCATTGGGAAAACACAAAGTCCAGGTTTAATGAACTGAAACTCAACACGGTGAAGCTGAACACTGACATGCCATGTGCTGGCAAGGATGGTGAGAGCCAGCTACTCTTACTCATTCCTCATGGGAGTGTAGAATAGTGTAAGCATGACTCAGCGATTTTGTAGCACATCCATCCTACACTGGCCTCATGGCCCTGTCCTTGCTCTCTTGTAGATTTATCTAGAAGGGGAAACACGCTGACACCCAAGACATGCGCAAAACCAGCTGAGCTGTTCCATTGTAACAAGTCCAAACTGGACAGGACTCTGCTGTGCATTGAGAGGTAGAAAAGACAGGAAGGTAGAAGAAAAGAGGGTAGCTGGAGGGCTGACCAGAATTCAGGATGTATAAAGTAATTTCTAAGGAAACCAGAAGCACTGTAAGCTAATTAGGAGTGAAAAAGGAGAGGTGGATGGATAAGTGTGTTGTGATGTGTCTATCACATAGACTCCTTGCCAAAAGAGTCATAGATGCAGATGTCTGTCTTTATCTATGGGGCAGATGCACTTCCTTGGATATGGATAAAGACATAAATAAACATTTAGAGGGGGATGGACAGCTTTTGATTGCAGATATATTACAAATAAATGCATATACTTTCCCACTCATAAACCTGCATCCACTCAGTGCAGGCATGCAAGGACCATATCCCTAAGGTCTGGAGAAAGACAAAGGTATCTACTGTTGTCAAAGTTGTTGTGAAATGAATAGCCAAAAGATTGGAAGCATACTACGCAAGGGAGTGAAATGTCCGGGAATAAAGTTAATAACAAAGAAGGAAACTCTTTAAATGGAAACCATTAATACCCTAGGAAGGGACTCAAAGAAACAACGAAACAGGCCCCAATGTTGAGCTCTTGAGGGCACATCTTACAAGCATGTGGGTTACTGATTCCTGGTAAAAAAAATTCTACAGTAAGATAATAGCAGACAGTATGGCATCTGTAGGTAGAGAAACACCACATTCTGTTTCCAAGTTCAATGTCGGGTTCTACCAATCAACTGTCAAATAAACGTCTCTCACCCAAGCTTTGGGTATCAGAATGCCAGAGAGTAAATAAAATAATAGATACTTCTGAAGGGTCAGAAGGATTTTTTCCGGGCTCAGAACTTTCAGCGTGGCCATGGGCTACCTCCAGACACCACACACTCTTGTTCCAGGAAACAGAACCTTGGGGTGCTGTGGAGAAGAGCTTGTCAGAAAGAGCACAAGGCTGGACCTACAGACCCACCTCAACATGGACTTGCTATTCTTGGCTAAAGTCCTTGTCCTTTCCCTTCTTTTAAATGTCACAAAGAGCAGTGGACAAGTGTGTACAGGTTCATAAATTTATCCCAGACTGAGCCACTGGCTCTCATCTGATCTCAGTTCTCACTGTTTGCTATGTGTATTTTACTGACACATGGCATTCTACCATATCATACTGTCCTGTATGTAAGTATCTCTGTGCCTGTCTCTCACTATAGGCTGTGGAGTCTGCTTTCCAGACTTTCCTTTAGGATATCTGGTACCCCAACACGATGGACAGAAGATAGGGTGTCCCTTCTAAACCTGTGTTTAGCATTTGGTCAAACTCCTTGACTAAGAGTTGACAATGTTCTTAACTGATTCTATTTATTTTCTTACCTCATTTTCATTTCACCTTGATACATCACTTCCTCTTTGACTCAGTAGTGCATATTTCCCCCTGCATATTAAATGCCTAGGATAATAATGTTTGTTTGTTTTCCAACTAGCATGCTTTCTTCTCTTGGCAAACAGGAAATGACAGAGTATGGAGTCTACTTCTCCCCCTGGGAGATTCCTTTCAACTCAGAGTCGGGAACCAATCGGTATTTCTCATTTAGTGGAGGCAAATTACAGATCATGTTTCTGAGATATTGATAAAAATTAGTGATTAGCAATTGCTTGCTTAATAGAGAAGAAAAGGTCTGCCTGGGGTCTAATGGGAGTTGACAGGGTTGTTTTATTAGTATTCATAATTGATTCTTGATTTAAGTGGCAGCCATCTTAGTTTAAAAGATGGTCCTAACAGGAATGGACAACCGGTAATAAAGACCCTTCAATTAACATGGCTGAGCCTTTCGTGTATAAATCTGCCTTGGATCTGGACATTTATTTTTCAAAATACAATATTGATCTGGGCAGATCTACTTCAGGTAGCCGGAAAACGAAGGAAGCTGTGCTCTCCAGTGCTCTCTCTTCCACTCAATCTTTTCTTTGAAGATTTTCACAGCCTTGGTCACATTGTTGCCTTCCATATGTTGGTTACATTGTTGCCTTCTGTATATTGTTCAAACACACACACAAAACGGAACAAAAGACGCCTCTTTAAATCACATAATTCCAGCACACTCTATTTTAAAGGAGATTTTACCTGGCTAGCTAAAGACTTAAATTTTAGCTCAGAATCAAACCCAAAGCCAATAGGTATTTATCAACCTTTGATGGGTCACATGAATGCTTTGCAAATGTTGGCTGAATTAATCCCACAAACACTGAGTGGTCTGAGCACATTTGCTGACCTCACTGTGGATCGCATAGCTGAGGCTCAGAGGGGCGGAGCATGTTCAGAAGGTACCACAGCAGGGAGGCCAACACAGTGAACTTCATTCCCAGCAAGGGGCTGTCTCTCTTATCACTTCCGCATTTGCATTTAGCCTCTTGTATCTGCATAAGGATTTCCCATGGATATCACCATCCATTTCTCTTTGAAAATGAACCTCACATCCTGGAGTAGGCCTTTTGCTGATTGGATGTGAACTGTCAAAATTATTGACTATGTGGTTTGAATATAACTGACAGTCATTCAAACTAATGCTGTCTATATTAGCATTTCAAAATCCAGCTTTTCTCTTTCTTTTCTTCTTTCTTTCTCTCTCTCTTTCTTTCTTTTTTCTTTCCTTCCTCCCTCCCTCCCTCCCTCCCTTCCTTCCTTCCTTCCTTCCTTCCTTCCTTCCTTCCTTCCTTCCTTCCTGTCTGTCTTTTTGCCTTCCTTCCTTTCTTTCTTTTCTTCTTTGTTTTGACACAGGGTCTCTCTTAGTAGTCCTGGATAGCCTGGAACTCTCTATGCAGACAAGGTTGGTTTTGAATTCATCAAGATCCACTTGTCTTTTCTGTCTTTCTTCCTTCCTTCCTTTCTTTCTTTTCTTCTTTGTTCTGATACAGGGTCTCTCTTAGTAGTCCTGGATACCCTGGAACTCTCTATGCAGACCAGGCTGGTTTTGAATTCACCAAGATCCACTTGTCTATGCCTTCCAAGTATTTGAATTAAAGGTCTGTGCTGCCACACCTAGCTGTATTTCCTCTCTCTTATTTATTGATTCTAAACTGAGCGTATATTTGTGCTATACATCAAGCACAAAGAAAAGCAGAAAGCAAATTCACCTGACAACCTACAATCTAAATGCAAATGATTAACACTTTGAAATATGTTAGAAAAATTGTTTAATCATATTTGTACAGATAAAAATCATACTATATTTTTACACACTGCTCTGTAGCCTGTTGGATTTGTCGACGCTGAGTTACTGAAATAGTCAATGCTATTGGAAAATCCAAGTTGCCTTTTTGTCAGCTGTCTATCTGTCCATTGGATAGATATATCCCAATTTAACAAATTAGTCTAAGTCGGGGATGCAGCCCCAAGACTTCATATTTTATAAGCCTCACTGAATTATTCTGTGTGGTGCGGGCAGCTTTGGACGAAACTCCACTGTGAAAGCCCTTGTAACCTCCTCAGGGGTAAAGAAAAAAGATGGATAGTCCACCTTTGCCTTCTGAGGAAAAGTTGACTAAATCACATTTGAAGACCCTATTAGGCCTTCCTGTTGCCCAGAAGGTTGGCTTCTGGACCCTGAAGGGGATGAACACGGAGAACAGGCAAGATGCTGTCGATGGCCCCCAGTCCCTTCCAGGGCTGATTCCAGCTCCAAGGTCCTGCGATTTGTCCCTTGCTGGCCCTCAGTGGAATCTGCACGTCCCACTCATTCTAAAGCCCGAAGAAGTGTCCTGTAGCTGTCGGCTAACAGAACTGCCCAGAACGAGCTTCCTTGTGGGAACAAGCAATGATTGGTTGCTGTCCACACCAGAAAATGTCCTTCTCAGGAATGTAAATAAAATGCTAGGTGGTTATTATGCCAGACCGAGTCTCTTTATTAAAGGATCCTTGCAACACAGTCTTCTAATGAAATCAGGTCACCCACAGACCTTTCATATGTCAAGAGACAACAAGGTGAGGAATTGGGGCAGACAGATTTTTTTTTTTCACTAGAGAGTAAAGAAGAAGTTTCCCTATTTTTAATGCATTTAAAATGTGTCTTCTATATCTATGTATCACTTTCATTTTATCTCTATATTTTGCATGTACGTGGAAAGAAAGAGGGGAGGAAAGAGAGCCCTACTTAAAGTATACGTCAATATTAGAGATGTTAATGTCACATTGTCTAAGATATTCCAGCTGTATGGAAGTCCAATGAGATGTAAGACTGAGTCTGGGAAGAGCTTTCTTAATGGGGTTAGATTAATTAGCTACACGATGTTCTTTAATTGTAAGTTTTTTTTAAAACAATATACTGATTTTTACAAACTAAAAAATAAAACATTATTAGAATACCCAGATTAGGGGTTGGGGTGCCGTGGACATTCCACTGAAGTGATGTGTGAGCACCCTGGGAGGTCTGAGTAGAAGGTAGTGAACTCAAACAGCTGTCAAAAGGGGTTCATTGTTGTGTTAGTCCCAGAGAGACAGAGAGAGGCTACAGAGCGAGGGAAGGTGCTTACAAGAAGGCTCCACCATAGGCCCTTGGAAGTCATCTGTGTTACCCAGTAGCTTCAGTGGCGAAAAAAACAAAAAACAAAAACAACAAAAAACCAAAACAACAGCCAACCAACCAACCAACAAACAAACCAAAACAAACAAATAAACCAAACCAAACAAACAAACAAAAAACCCCAAACTACTTATCAAAGAATCCTGCTGCCATTAGGAGACTTCATGAACCCAACCAATAGACGGAGTGTGTTTCTACATCAATTTGACCAGGTGTGGTAAGATATGAAATGTCATATTGCCACATATAAAAGAGGAGATTCGGATCCTAGTAGACTTTCTTATGTTGAGCTTATGTCTAGCAGTGGGAGATCATAAGCATGCTTTCACAGAAGTTTGGCTTGGGCATTTCCTTTTGGAAAATATAGATATAAATAAATACGTAAACACACACTAAGACACTGTGACGTGTGGTCTTGACTGTCCATTGATTGGACACGGACTCAACTAAGAGATGAGTTTCTGGGCCAAGCTGTGAGGTCATTTCCAGGAAGAGTTAGGGGAGGGATGAGGTCCTCCTCCGGGGTAAAGGGCAAATTCTCATGGCAGCCAAGGTTTGAGGATGTCCAAGGGAAAGTGATGCTTTTATCCTGCTGGCCTTTTAACCCTGTTGATGAGGGCAACTACTCTGTTGCTGTTGTCCTTTCTGATGAGGGAACCCAGCTTCTTTGCCCTTCATCTATGGACTCAGAACTAAGCTTTGAAATCATCTCCCAGGCTTTCACCACCAGACTGGGACTACTGGAGAAAATCATCTCAAGGACTGAGCAGTTCTAGAGTTCTCGCTTCGCCAACATGGAGGCAGCCATTCCTGGACGCTATCTTGCAAGTCAATTGCATAGACAGTCTTTTATTTTGTATTCACCATCATGGTTCTGTCCCTCCAAGGATACTAATACAGACTCCCACACATACAACTACCTGGCTATGTACATATCTGTATGGAGATAGGTGCTATCTAGGAAGACGGATAGATATTTAACACATTCACTACTCTGTCAGTCAAGTTGGCCCAGTGTGAGCCTATAACAAAGAGCAAAGGTCACACAAGATCATGTGAGCAGCAGGATGTGTTTATTAACTGATGCACCGGTTAAGCCAGCACCCTTAACTTCATGTGATCAACAATGATCATTGTTTTCAGAAGTAACCCAGTTCTTTGTGATTGACTGTGTGGTTTATTATCTGAACTGTCATTGGAATGCCTGTTCGTTCAATCCTTCCATGATCAGAGGTGCAGGGTGGAGGGTGTGAAGCTCCTGTTAGTGAGTTCTGCTCAAATATGAAAGATCAAAACTAGACAGCCACTCCCTGTTTCTTTTCTGGAAACCAGGAAAATGAGAGTCGAAAGAACATCAAAGGTCAGTGAAAAAAGAAGGGTAAAAGTGGAGTCACATGGAAGGTGGGTGGCCACAAAGGCCGCAGAGGGAAGCCACAGAAACCGGAGAGACTGCGGAGAGGCCATAGGGACCCTGGGGACTGCGGAAGGCAAGGGTGAGGTAGAGGCTGGTAGAGACAGCAAATACAACGTGTGATTTCAGCAAAAGCAGAAAACGCAAGAAACGAGAAGGAGGCTGTTCTTCTCTGAGGACCAGAGTGTGGAGAAGGTCTGAAGGTAGGCTAAGGGTTACAGCCCAGTGACAATGATAGTCCTCACCCTGTAACTCTGAGACGACCAGATTATTGTCGGCCATGGTGGAGCCAGAGAAGCTCAGGACCAACACCTGTCTTGAGTATGAGAGTATGGGGTGTACTAAGGAAAGAAATGTGGATTAATTCATGAATCATACAACTTGCTCAACAAAAGTCTTCTGGGTAACTGTAAGTACAAGATTCTAAGTAGCTCAATGTTGACCCCGTTTTTGTCATTATAGGGGGACACCAGCTGCTGGGTGAACCTTCCTTTAGCTACAGTAACTTGAAAATATGGGAATCAGAAAAGTGTGTAGGGTCAAGGTGTGGAGAGAGGAGAGAAAAGATGGAATGGCATTTTAAAAACTGGCAGACATAGAGTACATCAGCCTAGGTCTGTCCTTCCTTCCTTCTTTCTTTCCTTCCTTCTTTCCTTCCTTCCTTCCTTTCATTTTAAGCATAACATTTGGCTATTTGACACTTATTCTCTCTCTCTCTCTCCCTCTCTCTCTCTCTCTCCCTCCCTCCCTCTCTCTCTCTCTCTCTCTCTCTCTCTCTCTCTCTGTCTCTCCCTCCCCCCCTCTCTCTCTCTCTGTGTGTGTGTGTGTGTGTGTGTGTGTGTGTGTATGTATGTGGTCACCTGACAAGTCATTTTTACACTTTTTAGATCTATTTATTTTTATGTATATGTCTATGTCTATGTGTATGCCTGCCTGAGTTTATGGGTGCCACGTGCAGGTATCTGAGGAGATCAAATGGCATTGGATACCCTAGAATTTGAATTTTGAGAATGTGTAAGCTACCTGATGTGGGTGCTAGGACTGTGAGAGGTGCTGTCCATGGGCAGGTGATCCTAGGTGCTATGAGAAAGCCACAGAGAGGAAGTAAGCAGCATCCCTCCATGACCTCTGTATCAGCCCCTATGTCCAGGTTCTTACCCTGCTAGAATCCCTTCCCCGACTTCCCCTGTGTTGGACTGCTGCTTGAAGAATAAGATAAAATATGTCCTTTGCTTCCTATGTTGCCTTTGGTCATTGTCTTTCCCACGGCACTAGAAATTTAACTAAGAAACTTGCCATTGGTATGACTGAAAAACCCATGACCTTATCAAATTCCTTCCTCCTGGGGCTACTGGTAAAGTACTCCAGTACATGACCCGAAGCCCATACACATAGAGATAGGTTTAATTCAACCCTGGGGGCTGTACCCAAATAAATAAGAAAAGGGGGATGTGGGAATGGGAGGGAGAGGCGTTGGGGAGATCCTGGGGAGAGTTGGTGGGTGGGAGAGGCAGATATGGTCCAATACATTGTATATAGGTATGACATCTCTAACAACAAATATAGTATTTATTCAAAGCATTCCATTCTCCTATAAGAAATGGAGACTCAGTGAGGTTCCGTGTATGGTTTGTTATTATCATTTAAATTCCTATGTGAAATTTAGTAGGAATGTGGATATTATTTTTTTTTTCCGAAGACTTTTCCAGTGTCCGCCTGTAAACACAATGGGTGCTACCGTTTAGAGTTGATATTGACTGGCTGCTAATGAGCTGTCCTAAATGCCTCATGCACTGGACTCTTAAAAGCCCCGGCGTGTAGGTACTGTGAGTCTCCATCTCTAGAATTTCACTGACTCTGGACGCAGGTCACAGGTTGCGAGGATTCCAGGAACTTTCCCAGTGCAAATAATTTAACCAAAGGCAGAGAAAAAGAAATGAGCAGTTGAGAGCATTGCTACAGACCTATTAACCAGAGAGCTTGTAACGCGCGCGCACACACACACACACACACACACACACACACACACACACACACAGAGGTTGCGCTGGAATGACGTCATAGCACACTCACATGCGATGCATACTCAGATGCTTTTGAACACAGCTCTGGGCCAGAGATGCTCCTCCAACCTTCCTGCCTTAGCACTGACCATAGAGATGTTCTTGGATTTAGCTTTGTCGGATAGTGGGTCTTCTGAGCATTCATTCTTCCCATGCCCTGGAGGAAGAAACTCTGAAAAGCCAAAAAAAAAAAAAAAGGCTCTGAACAGATAGGCTTTACAAGGGTACCCCTCTAAGCTTATCACCACTGGTGCAATACAGTCTCATGAAATCCCCAACAGTTTGGGTTCTGAGAGAGCTGGACCACTGAGTATGTGGAGGTTCCTAAAGATGAGATGCCAGGAGAGAGTCAGAGGAGTCCATACTGCTCCTCCAACCTGCCTATGTGTTCTCTGAGATGATAAAGCAGGAAATGTAAAGAAGTATTAATTGAAGGATTCCAGTAAATTAATTGAGCCCTAGGACTGGGCTGGGGAACTGTAATTTACAACCTGTCAATCAGAAAAACAAGTAAAATGACCTGAAAGCCTGCGACCAGCATCTAAGGTCTTGTGCCTGGTTGTCTGCCTGTAGGGTCAGATGCTGTTGGCCACCATCTGTAGCAGTGACAGGAACTTAGAAAGTTCCTTTAAGGGATACCTTTCCCCTCTGCCCCTACTTTTCACTAGTTTAGAGAAGGGGCTGGAAAGATGCTCAGTGGTTAAGGGCATTGATTGCTTTTCTGGAGAACTGGAGTTCACTTTCAAGCCTCCAGGGTAGTTGGTTCACAACTCTCTACCACTCAAGGTCCAGGGGGTCTGACTGATGCTTTTGCCCTTTGAAGGGACTTGCACTCATGTGCACCTACCCACACAGACATAATCCCACCTACACCTAAGTAAAAATAATAAAAACAAATGACTAAAATTATTCCAGGTTGGTATGGCGAGACGGCTCACTGCAAAGAAAGCTTTCAGAGGAACTGCAGCCTCCTGGCCTTTAAAGGCAGCAGGCATACAAATGGTGCTCAGACATCTAAGTAGGCAAACATGAATACAATAAATAAATACAGATAGATAAACAAACAACAAATGAACAAAGTCTAGGACATCTAGATTCGCTATGAACAATAACAGCAACAACAGCAATAGTAGACATTTAGTCACGTTTGATCATTGCTACCTCACGTTTTCCAGCTGTGCTGTGAAAGGGAGGCATGCTGATGAGACCCTGCAGTGTGCTTGCAATGCATGATCGCTTCTGCACATTCATTCACTCTCACCTTTGTCCCAACCTTCCTTGCATTTCCTCTCGAGTCACCATCAGGGGATATGGAAGGACTTCTTGCAAGAAATCTTGATCTCTACTCATGGGTTTTAATTACCTAAAGGATGCATTTTAGGACTGGAAGATGGTTCGGACTTCAAAGTCTTGTCTCACAAACGTGAGGGCCTCAGCTTGGATCCCCAGAACCTACAGAAAAAGCTGGGTGTGGTGCACAGACATGTGTGCTCCCACCTGGAATTCCAGAGATGCTCTGATGGTGAGTTGATGGTACGAAGATTCCTGAAGCCACTCAGTGAGTTCCAGGCCACATAGTGGTACCTAGTGACTGTGGATGACAGAGAACAGTGTCACATCTCCTGGAACTGGAGGTACAGATGGTTGTTACTGCCTCATGGATGGATTCTGGGGACTGAACCCAGGTCTGGAAGATCAGCCATGGCTCATAACTATTGCACTGTCTCTCCAGCCCCTCACCTAGGCTTTCAGGTGTCCTTCTTAGTGAAGTCTGACTTGGTCTCACCTCTGGGGGGTACTGGACAATCTACCACCTTTCTTCCTGCACTGTGAATTTTACCAGCAGTGGCCCTAGGTTTCCTGCTATATTTTCAATCACAAACAATGCTGTATTGAAGGCACTTGCCCTCGTGAGAAACAACATGCATTTGGCCCTATAGACTCTATAATGCAGGGCCAACCGCTTACATCCCAGGCCCTCTGAAAAATCACCATATGTCTCTTTTTAACCCTCACTTTTACTGCTTAGCACACAGGTGATTAAAAGTCAGAGAGAGTCACACTGGAGGCAAAAATACTCTTAGCAAGAAGGAAAGCAAAGTGTGACAGCATCTCTACCCAACTCAGGAGATGATCACTACTCCCTATGCTTCCGAAGGTGACACAAGTATTCAAGTCGCTGAGACTCTGTTGAATAGGTTTGTTTATTAATGATGGGCTCATAGTAGTTTCTTAACTATTAAACATGTAACATATGCTTTATACCAAAAAGAATGCCATAGTAACTCATTAAGCCTCATCTGGTCCAGAAGAAGGTAGGGGAAGGGTGTAGGACTATCCTGAGATATATATTGTACAGCTGACCATGAGATTAAAATCCAATGTCAGGTGTTTCAAAGAATGAAAGTAAACACCTGTTCCTCCCTGGAAATTTTGTTGAATTTTACATGACAAAGGTAAAGCATTGTCTATGATTGACAGTTCATTCATGTTTACAGGGCAGGCCACTGAGTGGCCTTCAGTGGACACCTGAGGCTAACCCTGTATCCCTTCACCTCTCTAACAACAGTGATAATGTCCTCCCTGGACAGCATCCTCCACCCGAGTCTTCTGATACAAACCCAGTGAGACACCATGACTTTGCATTCTTTCATGTGGTGCTGCCCAAGAACACGAGACGTTCACGGAATCCATGGCTGCACTCAACCAATTAGCTGTGCAAACACGTTCCTGAAGACAGATTCCTGAAGAGCCCACGCACGGTGTTCAAGCACCCTCAAGCATTACTGAGCACCCTTTGCCAGACAAACACACTGGACTAATTATAGCCACTCTTGTCTAGTCTTTAATCTCCATCCTCGAAGGGCCACTGCTAAACTGTGTGCTGGCCTACTTCTGGGTAACGCCTGTCCTTGAAGGAAGCAAAATTGGATTCCTTTAAAAAAATATTTTCTAGCTCCAATTTCTCACCATTCAGTCAGAAGACCCTCCAGATAATTAGTGTGAATTAGTGAGGTTTTTGTGGTCAGAGCACTTCAATGTCTTACTCACGCTGCCCAGAACTTAAAACCAACGGAATGGAAGACTCCATGGTAGTTTGTTAAATGGTACACGACTTAGGATTTTTTTTTTTTTGGAAGAACTTAAATTGTAGCCTTCAGTGAGGTTTCATTTACAAGTAACTAGAACAGGGAGTGGGGGACAGATACTCAGCAAGGAACATACCAAGGTGCAGTTTGTATTCCCATGGTTTCTCAGTTGGCTTGCCAACAGTTGTCCCCTCGTGTCTAACCATCAGCCAACAAAGCCAATCAGAGTCAAACTTGTCGCCCTGCAGAGCACTCCCTGTCTGTGGAATCAGGCCATCATGAGCTCAGCCCGTCACCATGGTCCTTGTCATGAGTCCTGGGACTTAAACTTGGGTCCAGGCCTGTCCGCTCTCCATTTTCTACTCAGTATCTGGCTTCTCCCCCACTAACTCCTTGCTGTTTTTCCTGGCACTGGGGACCAACTCACTGGGGGAAACCTCACAGCTCTGAAGTTTTAGTTAGGCATCCTTTATCTTGCTCTGCCAGGGGTAATTTATTGCTAACTTGGCTCCTTGGGTAAGGCCCATCTGGAGATAGGTCATCTTTGTTCAACAAGGTGGGTTCTAGGAAAGAATTCAGATCTCATGTCTCTATGTCTGCTATGACTTCATGCCTCAAGACAACAGAATTTATTCTATTTCAGTTCCAGTGGCAGAAGCAGAAGTCAAGATGTGATCTTCCCCACACCAGCAACCCACCCCAGTTGTGCCTCCTTCTCTAAAGAATCTAGGGAAGGATTTCTAACCTCTTCTTTGCTTTTGATAGTCTCTGAGATCCTTGGTGTTTCTTGGCTCTGGCCTCTATCTTCCCCTCTTAGAAAGATACTCAAGACCCAGCATGGACTGCCAAATGTTTTTACAGAGACTCTATTGCAAAAAAAAATGTCATGTTGTGAGGGTCTGAGTGGGCATGAGTTTTAGACATGTTCTTGTCAATTTAAAGCAATCAGAAAACAAAATCTGTATCAAATTGGGTTCTTATTAGAGAGGGAGGGAAGGCGGAAATGTGTGTGTTTGCATAGGGTGATTATGGATGAATGGTTTTATTTTCCTGTTGCTCAAGCACCATGCATCCGTGCATTCAATGAAAATTTAAAAAATGTATATAGTGAATCAAGAATAATGCTATAACAAAACCAAGAATAAACCAAACCCTGAGACACATCTTTCAAGACACGCACTATTCAAAACAAGTTGTAAAAAAATGAAAACTAGTAAGAATCCTTCAAAAAAAAATAAAAGAGTGACAATGGCCAGTGAAGTGGCTCGGTGGGTCTAGGCTCTCACTGCCAAGCCTGACAAACTGAGTTTGACATCCTGGATCTACAAGGTGGAAAGAGAGAGCAAACTCTCTCAAGTTATCCTCTGACCTCCACGAGGCTGAATAGCATGTGTGTGCTCTGAGCTAAAAAAATGTTAACTATAAAAATCTAGGAAATGAAATGACTAGGGAGCTGGCGATGAAGCCCAAGCTCTTGCTTAACATGGGTCTATCCTCAGCCCCATAATCATGGGGAGAGAGAGACACACACACACAGAAATGGAGAGAGAGTGGGGGAGAGAGAGAGAGACAGAGACAGAGACAGAGACAGACAGAGACAGACATAGAGAGAAACAGAGAGACAGAGAGAGACAGACAGAAAGAGGAGGGAGAAAGAGACAGAGACAGAGAGAGGAGGGAGAGAGAGACAGAGAGAAAGAGACAGAAAGAGTGAGAGTAGCCACAAAACAGATGAGGAAAGACAGTATATTCAGATAAATGAATCTGACAAGACTTGTGGAAGACACAGTGTATGAATAGAATCTTGAGATTCACACGCATACAAAGGAGGTTAATAGAAAATAATTCCAGGGACAGTGTCTATACAAAAGGAATATATCTGAATGAATATCTCAACCGAGTTGAATTTCTTAAGGGAACTTGCATGAAGCTGGGCATTTCTGCTCCCTTTGGTCAGCACTGTCAAGTATTTCCTAGCTGTGGATTATGATGGATGACATGTCTTCTGTCATAATTTCCTGGGACTGGATCAACAACAGAATATTTGTGTGCACAATAAAAACACAGGGCAAAGTTCATGGCTGAGACTAGCCCAGGCTCCAAGGACCTCCATTATTCTCATTGGTTAAGAAGATGGCACCACATGATGGTCAATAATGATTGTCAACCTTGCAGGGTCTAGAATCCCTAAAGAAACACCAATGTCTGGGACATCTCTGAAGGAAAATCTAGATTAAGTTCACAGAGATGGGAAGATCCACTGTCTTAGGGTTTCCATTGCAGTGAAGAGACACCGTGACCACTGCAACTCTTTTAAAGGAAAACATTTCATTGGGGCTGCCTTATAGTTACAGAGGCTTAGTCCATTATCACTATGACGGAAAGCATGGTGTCGTTCAGGCAGACAAAGTCCTGGAGAAGGAGCTGAGAGTTCTACATCTTGATCTTCAGGCAGCAGAAGGAGATTGTGTGTCACACTGGGCATAGCTTGAGCATAGGAGACCTCAAAGCCCACCCTCAAAGTGATGTACTTCCTCCAACAAGACCACACCTACTCCAACAAGGCCAGACCTCCTAGTAGTGACACTTCCTACGGCCTAACATTCAAACACATGAGTCTATGGTGGCCATGCTTATTAAAAGCACCATACCCACCTAATTGTGGGCAATCCTATCACATGGATTGGGGTTCCAGGCTGAATAAGAAGAGATGGGTAAAGCAGCACTATGGGTTGTTTTATGCTTCTTGAGTGTGGGTTCAATGTAACCAGATGCCTCATTGTCTTGCCTCTATGTGTCCCCTGCTGGGATAGACTGCATGCCCTGAATTTGTCTAACAAAATCAACCCTTCCTCTCTTTAAGTTGCTCTTGTTGGCCATTTTGTCCAGGCAAGGAGAAGAGTCATTAATCCATGCTCTGTGTCTTGATTATATGTGGCAGAATGATGTGATCTCCCAGAGACTGTGATTTCAATTAAAAAAAAAAAAAAGAAACAAAAACACCAGAAAATCCAGCACAGGGAACTCCTACCCATGAGCTTAGAAATGCAGCTTAGACACTGAGGAGTTAGAAATGGCCGTTTTTAAGGAGGGCCATATTCACTGCTTCAACATAGAAGCTCACACAGAGAGAGGATGCCTCTGGATCCCTGCCAGACATGCTGTACAACCACTGTTCTCTCTAAGCAGAGTGCTCCGGCAGGGAGCTAAATGCCTCACTGTTTGGAAGAACTCAGAGGGATTATCTATGCTTACAGCTTAAGTTCAAGTCCAGTCTTCTAAACAAATAAATAATTAAAGCCCATTAGCACTTTCTGGGCTCTCTTCTCAGGCGTCTTGGACTCCCATCAAAGCCAAGCTTCGTGTCAGAGGCAGCCGCCACATTGTGCAGGGTCTCAGGGACACTGCTGATTAATTGCTTTTGCATTTTGGAAGTGCGTCCAAAAATGTTGTAAAATAGTGTTTGTTTTTGCTCTTGCCAAACCTTGTTTAGGAGGGCTCGGGGCATGGGGGGGGGTAGGGTAGTTGATGTGGGCACACTTGAGACGGTGAGAGATGCAAGAGCAATCAGCCCAGGTAGGCTTGCCAACTCTGCTCCTGAGAAGCTTTCAAAGACAGGTACGGTCCAGCTTGAGATGGTGGAGGGGATCCAGACTTGCTCCAACCAGAATGGCCTTAGCAACCACATAGTAACTGAGAGTAAACTAGAGACAGCCAATTAAAGTTCTGCAAACTTGATTTACTGGCAAGCAGGAGGCAGAAATAGAAAACCAAGGAGAGGCTTGTCTTCCTCAGCATCTTGGGTGCCAAAGCCCCTGATGAAATTCAGTACCAGAGGAACGGGGCATGCTCTCATCCTCACAGGCCAGTTCCATCAGCAACAGTAGCTTGGGCAGGCCTCACACCAAGAGCTGCCTCTCTGCTTCTCCTCTATCAACTCCACATGTTGCCCCTGTGGCCGTCTTTGTACTTAATAGAACTTGTCAAAACATATCTATCAGCTGCACAGAGACCAGACCTGGGTGGTCAGGGAGTACTGGCTGAAAGCACGCTGCCATATCTGGCAGCTACATGTTCCCATTACTCTGTCCTCTTCAAATTAAGGGCGATCGGCACATAGTGAAGTCACTGGGTTTTAAATAATTTTCACACCAGCAGCTGGTGCTTTATATGAAGTCTCCTATCTTCACTTTTGTTGGGATTTCAGGGTGGTTTTTTTTCCCCTCAAAATGGTGAGAAACAAATGGTTCTGTTTTCTTTGGTGGAAACTTTAATACCTTGGATATATGCAAGATATGATTATATACAGATATGCATTATTCTATATATTTGCATAAAAGTATACCAGGGAGAATACACATGTACGTATGTGTGCATCTGTATTACATGATGTTTTTATATACAAACTGATAAGTAGTTATTTGCACATTCAAACACATGCATCCACCTACATGATGGAACGTATTTTACATATGTACATAAATATGTATAACTATTTCTGTCCCAGGAATTACAACACAGTATCTCCTTTCAAGAAATAGCTCTGTATGGTTCCCAGTGACATCTCCCTTCCAGGCATCTGACTTTTCCTGAGCCACATCCAAGGCCACTGGAAATTTTTTTCGGCTCACATCCAAATGGGATTCACCCATCCACTTCTGGTCTGGGACCAAGGAAAAGGGATCCCTTGGTGTCCCTGGGAAAATGAGAATTCATCAACCCTGACCTCATTCCCTTCTCTGTGAGTGGCCCTCAGAGTGCCAGGGTATCAGAGGGTAAGGCAGTGCTTGTTTTCCTGGCACCATGTCATGAGCTCTGTACCACACGGGCTGAGGTGACGGGGATGCAGTTGTCTGGGCTGGGGTGAGCACAGCGTGCAACTCATCAGGCTTGGCTCTGTGTTCCCACTTTTGCGGTCTGGATGGATTTTAAATGCAAAATAAGGCTAACAACATTGGGTTCTACTGGCTATGTTTTTCAGTAGCATATACACACTACTGCTACTTCAGTACCTTCAGACCACAGCTGTGCTCAAACCTAGTGAGGGGCAAGCAGAGCACTAAGGTGAAACTTTGTGAAGCAGCTGATCAGTGGCCTGGTGGTATCCTTTAGCCCACACTAAAGTCTCTCTCAGGCCAACTAATAAGCAAAGTAGGAGGAGACAGAAGATCTGGAGGTGTGAGGGTGGATTTTGGAGAGCAAGACAAGAGATGGCAAGGATCAATTCGGTCCCCAATCCAATGTCCAGAAGTTAATACAATGCCCCAACTGTTTTGTAGGAGAAACTGAGAAATGGAATTTATTCCTTGCTGAAAGTCTAAGGGGATTATTAAGACACCTGGCTAACATGGTCTGAATAAAATAGAGAGAGCAAGGTAAGCCCTAAGCCCTAGCAAGGACTGTGTCACCTGCTCCCTAACCTGTGGGTACAGTGTGACCATTCTTTAGCCTTCTGCTGTCCTGGCTTTCCCATTGTAACAGATTGTACCTTGAACTGTGAGCCAAAGTAAACACCTTCCCCCTTAAATGTATCCCTCTCCCAGAGTGCTTTGTCACAGCAAGCAGGGAAATACACTAAGACATTCTTTGATGGGTTCTGATTTTAAGGAGGCACATAGGGTGTCCCAGGAATATAAGGATCCTGATGGCCACACTAATATTTCAGTTTCCAACTCAATAAACAAGCATTTCCCACACGAGAGACACAAGTCAGTATTTACAATTCTCTCCCAACCACTCTCCAGGGTAAAGTTCATTGGCACAGAAGGGAAAGTATGGGAGAATAAGATCAAGACTGAAAAGCAGCCTCTTTCCTTCCCTTTCCCCTTGGTGGTTACATTAAAGGTTGACCAGTTGTCTCCTTCCTATGGCTAATGATTATGTCTCCCAAAGTCAACAAGCATCCCTAAAATTATTCTTGCAGGTCCTGGTTGAATCTTCAATGCTACCTGGGCCTAATGGGACTTCAAATCCTTCCCCAACATGATAACACCATAGCCCAAATAGCTAGTGGCCCAGGACACCAGTGGATAGATAGTGTTCCCTAGACACAACCAGGAAAATACACCCTCAGACTCTAAACACATACCAGAAGAAGGCTGACACAGTCATACCAGTTGACATGCCAACATGGGACAATATTGCAAAGTCTCCCCTCTAGAAATCTGTAGATGATCAAAGATTTCTGAGAGATGGAGAATTAATTTCTGTCAGTGACACGCTCCCACATAGGTTATCCGATCCCAAGTGGTCAGCCATAAACATACATTCACACAAGCAATAATTGGACACAGTGGGTTGCATACATGTGTGTTTGCATGTATAGATGTGTGCATATTAAATATATGCATATATATATATATATATATATATATATATATATATATATATATAAAATACAAGAAGAGGTCTTGAATTTGAAAAAGAAGAGAGAGATCTGAGTGGAATTGGAGGGGGTGGCTAGGATATAAATGATACTTATATATTACTTACATATTAATTTATCAAAATAAAACCTATAAGAGAAGTCTGCTCTTCTGCCTGTGGTGAGAGGCCCGCACTTCTGTCTCTGCTATGAAGCAAGTCCTTATTGCTCTTTTTCTTCTCAACATTGTGCCCATTTCACAGACAACAGGAACTTGTCTTCCTGTAAAGGTTGTATGTGCTTGGAGAACTAAGTTACCCTAGGACTGTCACATAGATCTTCAGTGTCCCACCATGTCTCTGGATCGTACAGACTGCTTTCCTATTGCAAGGAATACATACTCACTGGGTTTCTTTAAATTTCCTTCTCTCGTGGAAGTCTGTATTTCCCTGATATTTTGTGTACAAATTTTTCTCTGCCTGTTCCCTTATCAGTCTTCCACACTAAATCCATTCTTAAATATTTCTTTACCCCTGTGTGTTTAAAGTGGCACTCAGAGGGAGTAGCTGAGCATGTTTGCTGTTGTGAGCAGGGATGCAGGTATACAGCTTTGGATGGTCGTTTTTGTAGAACATTTTCATTCAGGGTTATGGATGTCGGATCACTTTCTCCTATGTGACACTTTGTAATGACATATTTATTCATTGCTTTTAAGAAACATGTCCCCCATCTGCCTGGAGAAAGGAGAACTGGATGACAGGGTTGCCTGAAATACTTCAGAGGAGATATCATTTGAGTTGAGTCCTGGATATCCCATTAAGCACACGATCTCCCAAGCTCTGATGGCTTATTTATGTGACAAGCTTTGACTTCATTGTCTTTGAAGCTGAATTGCCAGAAGGTGCTCCAAAGGCTACCTCATGGCCATGCAGGTTCTAGGCATGCCATACACACCTACATAAGAACCTTGGGGGTGGAGCCCAAGAATGTTCATTGTTTTTGCTTGTATATGAAAGTGGGCTATGAGTGAACATATGTGTATGTTCACAGGTACAGCCTACATGTGTTTTCTCCCATTTGTACACATGTATGTGCACTCCCATCGAAGCCCATCGTCGAGGGCTTCGGGTGATGACTGAAACAGGGTCTTTCCATTGAGCCTGGAGCTCTCAGGTAGGCTGATCTAACTAGTCATCCTGCTTTCAGGAGCCCATCTCTGCCTTCCACATGTTACGATGTACAGGTGCCAGCTATGCCTGACCTGGTTTTTATGTAGGTTCTGTGGTTCAGAATCTCAGTCATCATGCATGTGTGCCAAGCACTTTTTCCAATTTCCCAACATAGGAATGCACAGTCTAAACCAGCAGCCTGAGTGAACAGCAGTAAGAGTACACAGTACACTCTTTTTTTTTTAAAGTTCCTGTGTGATGATCCTGTTGTGAGCTAAGGTTTCTGCAGATGCTGACTTGCCACAGGATCCCATGGAGGAGGGAGAGTAGCTTACTAACTTGCACTCAGGGTACCGGAGATGTTTTTCTCAGCATCCTTTCTCCTGTACCCCATTGGTTTGTTCCGATGATTTATTTATTTTTGTTCCTGTGCAATGTTGACACTTTATAACCCTCGATCAGTAAATAACTGGTTGAACAAGCAAATGATCTAATCTCTGCTGAACATACAGAAGATAATCTTGTTAGAGGAGGGCTACCGTCAGCTTCTATTCTAGCCAGTAATAGCACTGTGTCCTGATAGACCTCGCTCGCAGTGAGGTTCACTCGCCACTTTCTGCTCAGTTCTTCAGCGCTCATGACAGAGATCCGGATCTTCAACTTGCTTAGCTAGAGGGACACAAAGCAACTAAGGAGGTTTGTGTCTCTCTTGGATGAGTGCTGGCCTCTGAGGGAGACAGAGAGGCCCAGGCAGGCAAAGAGTAATGCAGAAGAGTGAGTCTGACGTGCTGAAAGGGTGGAGCATAGAGACCTAAACCCTCTTCCTGTCTTGGAAGGCTACCCAATTGGAATGTCAACGTGACCGGAACTCCCGGGCTGGGATAAGTAGGGGGAGAGTAGGATGTATGGAGAGAGAGAAGTCAGGTCAGAGGGATTTGCATGCCGAACATGGGTGTGGTTATTGTCAGTCTTTAATTTATTCTCTAGGTCTTTTGTGTATGGAAGTTTGCCTTAGCTGCCTGAACTGTCAATCAAACCCACACCTGGCTTGAGGGCAGAGACACTGAATCTTCAACAGTCTCTCTCTCTCTCTCTCTCTCTCTCTCTCTCTCTCTCACACACACACACACACACACACACACACACAGAGAGACAGAGAGAGAGACAGAGAGACAGAGACAGAGAGACAGAGAGAGGCAGAGAGAGACAGATACATACCTCGTACTATCCCAGGCTGCTTCTACACACCAGTCTCCCACTCTCTCTAACAACAACCTTTGCTTCCTTCTCTGTGCACATCCTCCAGTCCAGCATCACAGACTCATCCCTGTCCCTGGACCAACACGGTGATTTTCAAGTGTCATCAATCAAGCATGACAGGAAAGATTGGTGGGGCCTGGGAGCCTCTCGACAGTACACGCCCTGCTAATGGAAACCAGCCATTGTCTTCTTTCTCCAAAACACTGAGCCAGCCAAATAAGCTCTCTGTTTGGGTGATCTAGCCACGTCGCTGCCCACTGAGACCTCTAAGGTCCCTGAGGGCAGGCTGATCGATTGTTTGCTTTTCCAGTCTCCAGAGTTTGGAGTAGATTGAGGTGTCCAGTAGCAGATTGTAAGGGAGTCAGAATGAACTTAAGAAATCATTTGATTTTCTGGGTTTGATCTAGCCAGACTGGCTATTGACACAGTTGGGTAAAGGTTCAATGAATAGTAAGAAAAATAAAAACTATTAAAGAATAAGAAAAAAAAATGAAACCTGAAGGATGGGAGATGGCTCCACACCGCTGCCCTGCAGAGCAGGAGAGTGAAGAGCTCACACTGGCCACACGGGAAGCACACACGGTGGAGCACACCATGCGACTTCAGGAAGGCCCACTGTTGCACATCCTGTTGAATATGAGCTGACGGTGTTTATGTTTCTTCAGTTGACCAACACACTCATTCAATGCCGCTCTTATCACGCCATCCCCCACTTGAAACATCAGTGACTCGGCTGGAGGGACGGTTCAGTCTGTAAGACACTTGCACGCACAAGTCTTAGCTCCTCTGCTTCCAGTCTCAGAGCCCAAGCAAAGCTGAGTCCAGTAGCATATACCTAAAACCTCGGTATTCAACCAGCAAGACGGGAGACAGAAGGATCCCTGGAAACTCTCAGGACAGTGTGGTACCCAAAGCTCGGGAAGAAAAGAGATCCTTTCTTAAGCCAGGAGGAAGGTGAACCCTCGGATCGCCACATGCATATCATGTATATGAATACACACTCACAGATATACACTCTCTCACACACACATACACTGGAAGATACACACACATGCACATACATACATGCACATGCACAGATACACAGGTACACACACACACACTGGAAGATACACACACATGCACATACATACATGCATATGCACAGATACACAGGTACACACACACAAACACTGGAAGATACACACACATGCTCACACATACATGCACATACACAGATATACACACACACATGTGCACATACATCCACATGCCCCCCCAACAATATTTTTTAAAGGAATTGACATTTTTTTTCCTGAGTAAAAGACCAGAGCTATGAGTATGATTCACAAACCTAAAAGGACCCCACAGGACCCAGGTATCAGCTCTCCGTTATCTCCTGTTAACTCAGTCACGCTGGCCTGAGGTTCCTCATGCCCCTTAAGCATCTGGATTTCCACTTGCATCCTTCCTGCCGCAAGCCTCATCCACCCATCACCTTGATTTAACTCATCCTGCTGCTCTTAGCATTTGGACATCCCCTCGTACGCAGTGCATCCTCTCACCTCGGGTCCCTCAGCCCACACGGCTCCCACTGACTACAGACTCACATGGTCCCTTAAAAGCACGTCTAGCATTTGTGATTTTGCAACCTTGGGAGTGACTGCTTACATGCTGCTTGGACAACATCGCCTTTGATCTTGTTCTACGCCAACACCTAAGGCAGAGTTTGGCACAGCATCAGTGATCAATACATATTTGCTGAATGTGTGAATGGGGGGGGGGAAGTAGGAAGTGGATCATTATCAGGGGTGTGTGGGTGGCAGCCAGCTGGCTACTCTTCCAGGACATAGCACTTGAGTGATGCTCAGACCCAGCGGGAAGGGGTGGAGGTTAAGATGGTGGACCCTGCAAATCTCTTTGAGTCTAGGCTGTCTCCTTCCAGACATCCTAAGGACATTTATGGGCTTTGTGTTGCTTTCACTGCAGTCTGAGACCTGTACAAAGTAGGTCAGGTCCCATAATATAACTCGACAAGTCACTCACAGGAGACCCGGCTGTCCCAAGCAATTCAAGTCAGAGAACCAGGCCACGGCTGACTAAGCAGAGGACGAGGGCATTTATTAAGGTGATAGGGCATAATGAACCCAGGGCAACAGAGGGATGTCTGATTCTCTATTAGATCGGTTATCAAACACTGCAGCCGTGTGCTCTCTTCATGGCAGAGGACAAGCTAGCCCGTGACATGTTAGGTCAGTCGAGGCAAGCAGCCATGGCCTCTGTACAAACAAGCCATGTAGCCTCCCTTCAAGTCTAATTTAGTGCTTTGATTAGTATGGGAACTTTCCCATCACCTTGTGCAGGATCTAATGACAAGCCCACTCTGGGCTATCTCTTCCCCTGGCTTTGGATGTCTGGACTGTTTCAACTCCTCCTCGTTTGTGGCAAGTAGCTTCAAAATCTATCCAAAGTTGACAGGTAGTAACCATGAAGTGATTTCAGTACAACAGATGAATTTCAGGGGTTTTTGAACAAGTAAGAAGTAAAGAACTTCAAGTTGATGGGGTGCTTAAAAAGAAGTCAATTATAATGGTTCTTCTCCACATGGGCTTTGGTTGGATGGGTTTGCCACAAGAAAACATGCTAGCTTCTACCAAGACTTGGTACCTTTACATGATACAACCTGCTCTCAATGCCAGTCCATCTCCCGAGCCTCTGAACCCCTTGTTATCTCTTCTGCATGGCAAAGACATAAGCACTCATTGCAACATGTTCTCATACCGAGTCCCCTCATGCCTGGGTCACTCATGTGTCAACATCAAGAAGAGTCAAATTCTTCTCATATCGACCTTAGTGTCTTCTCTACTTTCTTGCACATAGTCTTTATCACACACAAATTGTTTGAGCTTATTGGGGGAACGGATGAATAGCTGTACGAAAGAAGGGTCAGAAGGCAAGCAAATTGACTGTAAACGAGCAGCCAAACAGCATGCACTTTCTCCAAAGGCAGAGTGAGGCCACTAATCTGTGGCTCCTTTCAGGACAGAGTGATGGACGACCTTGAGAAGACCTATGTGGTGATACCTTGGCTTGCATGTGAAGTTTCCCTCATAGGCTCACCTGTTTGAACACTTGGCCCCCATCTGATAGCAGTGTTCGAGGGTTGTTGAACCCTTAGCAGGTAGAGCCTTGCTAGAAAAAACAAGTCACCAGTCCTTGAGATCTCATAGCTGCTGCCACTTCCTGTTCACCCTCTGCTTTTGAGCATAGATGCAATATGACCAGGAAGCTTCCAGCTCCCAGTGCCACGCCTTCCTTGCCTGCTACAGTGTTTCCTGTTATGATGGACTCTACCTCACCAGAACTGTCAATCAAAATAAACCCTTTCTCCTGCAAGTTGCTTTTGTCAGGGTATTTTATCACGATGAGAAAGTAAGGAGCATGGTGACCATGCAGACAGTGCACAGGTACACTAAGCAAGGAGTCAAAGGGCACACAACTGTGTGGTTCCATCAAAGACACGACAGTGGCCAAGCAAGGGATGATTATGGGATGGGAAGGTGTCAGACAGGAACACAGTTAGCAATAAGTTCATGCAAGACTTGGTGGTTATCTAAATACAAGTAAGGTAATTTCTCGAGTTGAGCTGTATGCAGAGATACAATTCAAATAAGTAGGAGGTCATTTAAAATGATGTAACCTCTCTTTTCTGGGTAAGTTTTTTAGCATGTATGTGGAATTTCATAGTTCTATTAATAAATTGCCAGTTGATTCACATGGTAGTAAAGGTGTTTAAATTGGACACATTCAGAGAGCTTGCCTGTGACTTTCTGTTTTGATTGGTTGATAAATCTGTTCATTACAATCCATTGGCTGTTTTTGCTTTGACCAGGTGAAGATTGCTCTTTCTAAGCGCAAACCTTATCTGTCTATGTGAACTAACTTGGAATATATGAAAGTCCCTCCCAACTCCAGATCACAGCCCATCCTCTTGCCAATCCATTTGGTGGATTTGAGGAAATGTATTTGAGCAGATGTGTGTTTATGGGAGGTAATAAATGATATATTTTAGTGTAAAATAATTTCTCTTTAATAGGCATTTCTTTATTATGTACTGTATTTTCATAAAATTTTATAAACATTTCATCACCAGATGATTTATGATTTGAGAAATAGAAAAAGGATGAACTTATAACTTATAAATACGTAAATTTTAACTACCTGTGTGTGTGCGTGTGTGTGCCACAAAGCACGGTTCATTAAATCGTGCCATCTTCTATTGTCAAGTGCTTCTGTCAACTGGGCTTGATGTGGGGACCACAGAGAGGGGCTGAGTCTGGCTCCCACATTTAAGGACCTCAAAGTCTAGGATGGAGACAGCTATACAGATGGTGATCAGCCGTTGCAGCTCAGAGAGAAGGTTATGTGGATCAGAAGGTGATTTATGCTTCTTGGAGAGACAGAATGAGCTATGTAGAAGACTCCCAGGTAAGCAGGTTTCTGAACTGAAATGTCACAAGGGCACAGGTTTTAAGATGAGTGCATAGAACAGTAAGCAGTTCCTTATTTGTGAGTCACGATGCTTAAGTAGGGAGAGCTATGACGGGAGACTGGGTTAGAGGCACCATGAGCCACACAAAATCCTTTAGGGTGTTGGAGAGCTCCAGGAGGGTTTGAAGCCAGATAGAGAATCAGCAAGATCCAAAGCGGCTCCTGCCTCCCCCATCCTCTTTAGTGGAGATGCAGATCTCATGTTTCAGTGTGATGGCACCAGGGTGAGAATTTGGATCTTAGTTCATGTTTTAACAAAGGGAGGGTCATCTCCATCTCATGTCCCGGAATAAGAGGAAAGGCACAACTTTCACAAGCTCTGCATTTGGATCCAATGTCACTACTGTGGGGACATGCTCCACACTGGAACCGGTACTCCTCTGAGCTAGAAGGATGATTACGCAGGTGTGCTCTGGACTTTTCCTTCCCAACCCAGGCTTTTCTTTTCACAGAAACAATGTGATTCCAAGTGAATTGCCCAGGAAATGAGGAAGCCGCCTGCCTTTTCAGGCTGTGGCCCTGAACACCCCGGCCTTCACAATGCCGTGACTGATAGCAACAGGCTGTTGAAGACTTATTGTGCTCTCTGAATTTGGTTTTGTGCACTTTTTCTTTTCTGTGAGAAAGAATAGGGACCATTCTTCCCAGAATCCAGCACATTTGTCTCGTCCACAGAGTCACTCAGCAACCTTGAAGTTGGAGGGAAGCAGTCATAGAAACAACTCTGCCTCCCCCTCGCTCTGCCCTTCTGAGGACTAGACGGGCTTTCTCAGGGACAATGGGTTATACCGAGAACACCCCCAGCCAGCCATTCTCTCTGTTAAAAGTAATAATAAATAAATGTTATTTCCTGAGTATCTTTTGATGTGCTAAGTGCTAAGCCAGTTTGCCTTCTCTTTAATTAAAAAGGGTTGACTTTTTCACTTTTAAATTTTGCAGACTTTCTTTTATTAAAAAGAGTTGTGAAAGAAGTTTTAAAATTTCATCCTATACCCTCCTCTGCACTTGTCCAAGTGGCCACATTCACAGAATGCAGAACACGGCTAAACTAACCTTCAGAGAATTAACATCCCAGGCCTGCAGACACCCCTCATCTCTGACAGCCAGCTTTCTGCTCTGGTGTGGGATTGAGTCCCAGATTATGGCTGCTTTTAGCTAGTCTACTTCCTTGTCTCTTGAAATCTGGGGGAACCCTCAGTCTTTCCTCGTGGTCATGACCTTCATACCACGAAAGAGGACAAGCCAACTGTTAGAGAAAGAAGACCTTCATCTGGGATAATCCGCTGTCTCCTCATGATGAAACCCGTGTCCTGCAGCCACATCAGAGGTGACCTGTGTTCTTCTCCATACCTGGATAATACACCTGATGGTTAGTGATATCTTCCCTTGTGACAATCACTAGGTGTTCCCACCACAATCTCAGCTTTATAATAATTAAGTACTGCTACCAGGCAAGTAGACCTTTCCCATAAACCTTCTTCTATCAAATTTTGCATGAATAGATGACTCTTGACAGGACCCTATTTTTTTTTAACAATGGCTTTTGCCCAATAAGTGACTTAAATATATTTCTTCATTCCTTTATAAATTAAAATTATACTATAAGGGAGACTTTTCTTTGCTATCATTTGACTCATTCAGCTAAGATGAACCCTGATTGCCATTCCTCACCTAACAATATTTCAACTTTACAGTAGTGTAGAAGCTATAAGCATTCCTCAGAAGTCATGGCATGACTTTGGGGGGGGGCCTGCAAAATAAGGCTCAATGCTCTCCTATGAGATATAACATAATGCTCTCTGGTGACTGATGATGTCATGGCAATGCAGCTTCCAGTAGTCAGTAACATGACTGTGACAGAAAGATTGACACCCTGCTGTGACCTCTGGTGCTGAGAGTTGTGATGAGTTGTAGATCCCTGTGTTCAATGGACTTTGGCTCACTGTGTTTTCACGTCGTGATGGGTTTCACCCATGTGCTGCTTAGCTTTAATGGTCAGTGGTCAGCTTGGCACAACTTAGAATTACCTGGTAAGAGAACTTCAAGGAGGCATTGTCTCCATGGGGTTGGCCTGTGCACACATGTCTGTGGATAGCTGTCCTAACTTAATCAGTGTAGGAAGACATGGCCCACTGTGGGCATCTCCATTCCATAGGCAAGAGTGATGGTATGGCCAAAGACTGTGCAGTTGGTATTGAGGAAACAGCTTGGGCTTGGGCATGTACCTGAACTTAAGAGAAAGAATTAGATTATGAGACCATTCACAGCCCAGAAAGAAATGGAAAAGGACTGAGGAGCTGGAGGACAGATGACAGAGTAGGGTTAGTTGAGAAAAATTGGAAGGGACAACGCAATGCTATTGAGCTAAGGTCCATCATAACCTGGAAACTTGGTTTTCTTCTCTCAAAGGGTGTCATTTACAGACTTACAAATAATTTACAGATACTGAGAGGATGCTCTTGTGTCTTTTCATGCTCAAAGGAAACATTTTTCTTCTCTTATTTCTTCTCAGTTAGAGTGAGGATCTCCTTTGTGGGCAGCAGGGCATCCTCTGATCTTACTGCTTAAATAAGTCTTCTTAGCCAGTTGGATGAATCAATGCTTCCCAAGGGATACCTGAAGTGGTCAGTATCTCCACCATGGGCAGAATCTCCTGCAGGAACCTCAGAGCACTTCTTGGCTCTCTGACTTCTTCCAAAATGACCTCTGGTGAGAGAGAAGAGGTCTGCAGGTTACAGTGTTAAAAGCAGTTTCACTCAGCCATCTGAGAGAGGAGTTAGTGAAGGAAGAACGAGTAAGTTTTCTCTGGGACAACACTGAGGGCCAAGATCCCTGACCTTATCCTCAACTTTTGCACAGAACTCTGGATGGGAATGTCACATCCACACCCAGGGCCAGGTAGGACTGGGGGGTGGCCTGAACAACCCAAGGCATCGGAAGGATGTTGTCAGAGTCATCTTTGCTTCTTAATTTCCACTGACAAAGCTGCAAAGCCATCTTTTTCACTCCCAAGGCCACTGTCAAGGACAAACTGAGTTTTTGGCTTTGCCTAGCCAGGTAGATGACTTTGAATAAAAAGTGTGAATAAGCATACATACGACTACACACATGTGTGCACACACATGCATGCATACACATACACACATGTGCACTCACATACATACATGCATGCACATGCATGCACACACACATACATCAACACACACACACACACACACACACACACACACACCACTGGCAGGTGGGGTTTTGCCTAGAAATATGAGGCATGGTTTAGTAGGCACCTATTTGATTGTATTGCAGGTGATGATTTCAACCCTGGCAACCCATGACAGACTCATGTGTGACTGCAGAGAAGAGTTTTCCACAGGGGTAACCTGGTGGCCTCTGTGACTCTTACAGCTCTGACAGCTTACAGTTGTTTCTTTCGAACATTAATCACAGGCACAGAGACTGGAACCCAGAGTGTGGAGTGACAGAGGACTGAGCTCACAGATTGTAATTTAATGTTTCTTCTTGACAGTATCAGTTACCAGCTTTGTGACTGGAATGTGTCACCCTGTCTGGGTCTCCTTTGTTGTGAATGTGCAATGATGCTTGTGAAACCTGCTTCAGAGGTGACTGTGGCTATACAGTGGGCAGGTGACTACGCTGTGCACAGGATAACACAGGCTCAGTAAGTATGTCTTTTCATCCTGCCTTTATTTATTCAATGTTGGAGTGGCGTAAGCCACCAAGAGAATGTCCTATCTGCACCATCAATTTCCACTTTGGACTTTGCTTTGGGGAATTTTTCCTAATGTCCATTTCCAATGCCAGCCCACCCAGCATGACTTTTGCTGTCTTTATTGCTCAGATGTCTCAGATATACATTCACGTGTGCATGTGTAATGTGCACACGCACCTGCGCATGCACACACACACACACACACACACACACACACACCAGGTCTTTGCTAGGACTGCTTTCCTTATCTGGAGTTTAAAATGCCATGAAAATTCATCACTTGAATGACTCTCCTCACCAGTAGACTCCAGAGGGGAATTATTTTTATGACACCAAAGAAGTCAGTGCAGCACATGGCTTCCTGGACCCCATTTCCCACTTCCTCTGCCAATGCATGCCATTTGGCATCAGTGAGACCCCAACCATGACTGAAAGCAGAGTGTCATGGTCACTTCCCACAGGGTGGGAGCATTGAACCTGGAGAAGCTGGGTAGATTTCTGTTGAAAGGTGACAGTATGTTCCTGGCATGCATTAACAGTTACCTGGGCTATCTGTAGGCTGATCCAGCCCTGGAGGCCTTTAAGAGAGTTACTTCCAGTCTTAAAACACATAAAAATTTCAAAAGAGAAAAAAGTAGCTTTTAATATTTCCCCATCTTCTTTCCTGGCTTGAACTGTGACTTGCTAGGTACTACACCTCTTCCAGGAGAACAGACATGATTGGTTACGAGCCCAGTGTCAGCATAAAGCAATGTCACCAAAAGATGATGATGCAGGGACAGATATGGCCTGGCTAGACAGGTCCCCTGTGTCCTCAGAGCTTCGTGTTTGTCTCATACAGCCAGAGGCCTCTGAATATGAAGAGCCTTGTGTCAATCCACTCAGACCAAATGGTGGGTCACTTAAGGCCAGGGATGTATGTATTCTGAGAAGCACTCTGTTGAGAGAGACAGTTTTATAAGAAACAACAACACAGAATGCACTTACCAGAATGAGAGAGCAATGACCAGAGTCTCTGGTCATGTGGAACACCATATTATAGACGACCTACTACACAGCAAATAGCAGAAAGAGACAGCTGGCAAAGCCAGCTAAATACTGTGTGGTGCCATTTTTCTGAATGAACATAAGAAGAGGACACCCACAGACATACACACATACACACACACACACAGAGACACACACACGCATGCACACATGCACACATGCACACATGCACATACTCTATAGTTATTTTTAAGAACTCAGGACACACATAGACACACACATGCACACATTCTATAGTTGTTTTAAAACATTTATTCCAACCTGGCCTCTGAAACTTCAGTATACCAGAGAACTGATAGCCTAATGTTGACTATTAGATTTTAAAAAGCCTTTAAAAATAACTATTGACCATCTTGTGTAACCCCATAGCCACTGAAGTGTGTGTGTTTCTCTGTGTGGGTGTATGCATGTGAGTGGAGGCGTTCCAGGAAGCCAGAGACACGGGGTGCCCCTGAGGTTGGAGACAGAGTGAACAGGCCAATGTGACCATCCATAATCAAACGTGGGTCCTCTGTAAAAAGCATTATGGCCACTTCATCTCTGAGCTATGTTTCTAGCTCCTATCAGAGTCACCAGTAGGATTTATAATCAATCTTTTAAAAGAAGTGAGTTTTGAGGGTCTACATAATTTGTCTAGGTAATCCATATATATGGAAAGACTAAAGCAGAGAATCCGGTCAGAAACTTAGCTGTCCCAAACACTAAGTCATATTTTTGTAGCGATCATAAAATGACCTTCACAATAATAAAAAAAAAAAACCCAACCTTTTATATCTTCCATGGCAGTGTTTCAGCACATGAACATCTCTGCAGTGATAATCAGAGTTCTGCACTTCTCAACATCTGGATGGAGAACAAAATCCTACCTCATTGTGAGGACTCCTCTGACAGAGCATCCCAAAGACTCCAAAACCCTTCATGTTGCAGCTGACGGGTGAGTGGGTGAAGAGGAGGTCTGACCCTGCCCGTCAGCTTCTGCATCTTGCCCTGTGAGCCTCCAAACACTGTGGCATGGACCACATGTAAGGAAGCACGTACTCAGGGGATCACTCAAGCTTGTCCCCGGGAGAGCCATCTATGATGATATTCTGACTGTAGATGCCACAGTCATGTCTCACTCATCTTTGTTCAAAAGCATTTCAGTGGCTTTGACATGTGACCAGAGGGTTGATGTGGTACCAAGCCAATGCTGCCGTGAACAGCCATACATATCATTAGAGGTTATCTGAGGATAATACAATTATCCTCTTCCTTACTGGTGTGTGTGTGTGTGTGTGTCTGCATGCACACACGCACACACATGCGCATCTGTGTGTGTACATGTGTGTATGCATGCATGTGCATGAGTGTGGTATTATATGTATGTATGTGTGTTTGTATGTATGTATGTGTGTATGTGTGTGTGTGTGTCTGCATGCACACACGTACACACATGCGCATCTATGTGTGTACATGTGTGCATGCATGTATGTGCATGAGTATGGTATTATATGTATGTATGTGTGTTTGTATGTATGTATGTGTGTATGTATGTATATATGTATGTATGTATGTATGTATGCATGTGTGTGTATGTGTGTGCATACATGTGTGTGAGTGTGGTGCATGTATATGTATGTGTGCATTCAAGCGCCTTCAATAGCTAAGGAGCTGACATAGCCATCACCTCCGTTCTTCCCTCTTGCTTTTTCTTCTCATGGCAAGAGTAATCAGGCCTTCTTTAGCTGCAAGATCCTGTCAATCTTTATCTATGGCTCTCCCTTTTGACACTAGACCTATATGCTGGTGAAGGTTGGTGCTTTTCATCTAAAGCTTAACATGTCCAAGCCCGTTTCTGCTGTGTTAGCTATTGCACTAATCTTCTATACAGTCAGTCTTTTTAGAAGCCACATAAAGTAGGAGCATTCCACAATTGTCCCTTAGTGTACTGCCCGCAAGGTCCATCTAGGGTGTTGTAAGCAGCAAGCTTTTCTTCTCTTCAAGGTTGGAAAGTATTCCACTGAATGTGCACTCTGCTGTTTCTTCATCTACTTATTCACTGCTAGACACATTGGTGGCATCCATGTGTGAAAATGCTATAGGGGACGGGGGGCAGGAAGTGCATTCCTATGAGAACTGAGAACGTATCCAGAAAAGGGATCACTAGGTCACAAGTGGTTCTATTTTTCATTTCTTCTTCCTCTTTCTTGTTCATTTCCTTGTGAGTGTATGAGTATGTGTGTGAGTGTTTGTGTGAGTGTATGAATGTGTGTGTGAGTGAGTGTGTGTGTGAGTGTATGAATGTGTGTGTGAGTATTTGTGTGAGTGTATGAATGTGTGTATGTGTGTATGAGTGTGTGTGTGAGTATGAGTGTGTGTGTGTGAGTATGAGTGTGTGTGAATATATGTGTAAGTGTGAGTGTGTATGAGTGTGTGTATTGTGAGAAAGTGTGCGTGTATGTGAGTGTGTGTGTGTGAGTGTATGAATGTGTGTGAGAGTGTGTATGTATATGTGTGTGTGAGAATGAGTGTGTGTGGGTATGTATGTGAGTGTATGAGTGTGTGTGTGAGTGTGTGTATGAGTGTGTGCAGATACATATCACACGTAAGGAAGCTGGAAAACATTCATGTGTTGGTCCTTTTCTTCCACCTTTTTTGTTTAAAGACAAGGTCTCTTGTTGCTGTGTAAACTAAGCTAGCTGGCCTCAAGAGTCTGCTGATCTCTTGTGGCAGCCTCCTGCCTCCTGGAAGGGGTGCTGGAATTACAGACACGCATGCTACCGTTAGCCTTTTACATGGGTTTATTTAGAGATCTGAGCTCAGCCATCAGTCTGGGCAGGAAATGCTCCATCCACTCAGCCACCTCCCCATCCCCTATTTTTCGTTTCTTGAGAGACATCTGAATTGTTTCCCGTGGACACTTCCTGAGTGAACATTCTCATCCAGCATATGATGTGGGTGTTCCCTTCCCGTCTCACCCTTGCCAACCCCTGTGGTTATTGTCTTCTTGATTGAGGCTCTCCTAAGAGGTGGGAGGTGACATTTCACTGTAAATGTCATTTCACGTTCCTCATGATTAATGGCATTGAGTAGTATTGGCATTTATTATCCATCATCCATTTTCAGGTTTTTTTTTTGTGATGAAATCTTTCCAATGGTCCTATACCCATTTGAATTTTTCCTTTTGCTGTATTAGTGTATGAGTTCCTACATATTTTACATATGAACACTTGATTCTCTACGTGGGTCACAAATATTTTCTCCCAATCCATGGGCTTTTCATGTTATCATTGCCTTTGCTGTGCTAAGCATGTTAGTCATAGCTCTCATCTTGCACACTTATTTTTGTTTTCCATTTTTAATCGGCTGTGCTGATACCCTGGTTTTACTTCTGTGATCTTTGACTCTTTAAAAAGCTAGCTTGAGAAGTTTAGTTCCAGCTAGGTGTGGTGACATATGCCTTTTAATCTCAGTCCTGAGGAGGCAGAGGCAGGAGGATTCCTGTGAGATCAAGGTTTACATGAGTTCTAGGTCAGTCAGAGCTGCACAGTGAGATGCTCAAAAAACGTGACTATGCCCTACCATTACACATGGAGCCCTGGAAGTACTTTTAAAGAGTGCAAACCTCAGTTTCCACTTAGGCTACAAGCAGAGCTTCTTACCTCATTGAACATCAAGCTGTTTGAGACTGTCAGCTCCAAGGTAGTGGTCACCAAGTCCACATGACTGCTATGAAGTCCAGAGTTCCTAGGACATCTATTCTGTTGAGTCTGGGGCTACTTTCTAGGATGCATATTTGGACACAAAGCTCCCGAAAGCTGAATATTTTATTAGTATGCTGCTTCTGCAGAGGCTTTAGTCCTGTGACAGACAGGATGCTAATGTGTTTCTGAATCATCATTGAACAGAACTCTGCCTTTGGGTCACACTAGGGCATAATGACTTTAGTAGTCAAGTCAGGGGTCTCAGAGGAACCCAGCCAAGGGCAGAGACAGCTGAATGCTTAAATAACTCAAGATCAGTTTTAACCAAGGAAATGAGGACAGGGACTGTGTCACCACCATCACGGGCTGGTTGCAAGTTTTAGCGAATCAGCTGAAGTTTCTCGTGTGTTTCTCTTTGTCCTGTTTTCGTGAGTTCTTGAAAATAAAAATTGAATGGTTTACCTTCAGACAGTTTCCTAAACATCGATGTGCGTCTTGGGTCCAACTTACAAAAAGTTAGAACCGTGACAGCAAACTGACACAAGTCCAAATGACAACTGTGTCTGGTCTTCAGAATGTTATGTTACCCCATGCTAAGTTTATGTTTCTCACTTGAGTCTCCTGGAGAAACCTGAAAGTTGGATGTGAGTTTGCACTCACTAAAACTTAATAGACTCTCAAGGCTACACCATAATCCTGGGAGGAAAAGGAAGTGTGATGTCCTGCTGGGGTGACTTCCAGAGAAGGAGAGAACAACTAAGCTATAAAGTTACAAGAACCAAAGTGTGCAGCAGGCAGCCAGGGGAATCGCTTAAAACTTCTTAAGTTAGGGAACTAGGATGGTTAGTTTTAACCGTCAGCTTGACAGAATCACTTGGCAAGAGGTCTCTAAGGAATTATTTAGATTGTGTTGTATAACAGGATTCTTCTCAGACCCATCAGTGGTATAAATAAGACATGGTAGGTGCTAACAAAGTTTAAACCTTGGGCCTTTTACTGGGCCCTATCTCAGCTAGCTTGTCTAACTTAACCCAATGATCTAGCCTACCTCACATCATCCTGCTACGTTGCTAGCTCTATACCTTTCTCTGCTCCACTCTGGTCCATGTTTGTCCCTTTCGGTGTCTGCTTTTAACCCTCCTGCCTCTGCTCTCTTCTCCATGCATCACTCCTCTGCCCAGAAGTTCCAACCTCCTCCTTCCTGTCCCATCTATTGGCTGTCAGATCTTCATTACAACCAATCAGTAGCAAGACAACCTCTGATACACTTCTATATTGCTGTTAGGCAGGTGAGGTAGAATCAATATTTACAAAATAGAAAACCACCCAGTGATGGGCCATAGAAAGGATAGTACCAAAATCCTGACAGCATTTAGCTTTCTGCTGGTACAGATTTAACAATTGAAAATTAATACAGAAATGCACATTCACACAATGCAAATAAAACTTACCCCAACAATTTGGGCTGATAGGCATGTCTTCAAGGTATTATCTTGATTCTTAACTGATGAAGAAAAGATACAGCCCACTGTGGGCAGCACCATTCCTTAGGTAGGGCACAGTAAAGTATTTAAGAGGAGAAATCCAGCTGAATGTAAGTAAATGAGTGAACAACATTTGTGTGTCTATTTCTCCCTGTTCTTGACTGTGACTATTCAAGTATTATAATTCAGGTATAATATTCACCTTCCCCCCTCCATGGTGAAAATTACTATGGAAATAAAAACTAAAATAAACCATTTCTCTCCTAAGTTGCTTGTTATCAGGATTTTATATCATGACAACAGATCTGGAACTAGAACAAAGACCCAGGATAATAATTTTATCAATTTTCCTAGTTTGACTTCAGTTGCTGTGATTACAGCTGTAGAACATTGACTAAAGCCAACTTGGGAAGGAAAGGACTTTTTCACTTATAGATTATAGTCCATCATCAGGAGATGCTGGGGAAGGAAGTCAAGGCAGGAACAGAAACAGAGACAGTGGAGAGGTGCTGCTTACTGATTTGATCTGCACGGTTTGCTCAGCCTGCTTTCTTATACCACTCAAGACCACCCATCCAAGCATATCACTGCCACATTAAACTCGGCCTAACTGCACATCCATCATCAATCAAGAAAATGTCCGACAAACTTGGCCACAGGCCAATCTGATGAGTATAATTCTTCAGCTGAGTACTGTCCACACAGCTGATTGCAGTATGTGTCACATTGACAAAAGGCAAACCAGCACACTCATGGTCCAAAAACACTCTTACATGACTACTGAAATTTGATGTGAAGTTTCAAACACAAACCTTTCTTCTAAATGCAACTCATAGGGACTGAAATCAGGCTGTTACACACACTAAGGAAACGCAACCACTAAGCCATGTGCGAGCTTTGAAGTGGAACTAACCTATTGAGAATTATGGGTCAGTTTAGATAAATAATGGATTTAATCATAATAGCCAATAAAAATTGGAGGGCAGATAGTGAAATGCTCAACTGAAATGCCAATCATTAAGTGTCTTATTTGGTTTTTGGACTACTTTAATTTTATTTTTACAGCTTTATACATGTTTGTAATGTATATTGATCATATCCAAGCAAAACACTGCCTCCCATTTCCCTAGTATACCGTCACTATTTCCTATTTGTTCATATCATCTGACTTCTCCTCTCTCTCTCTCTCTCTCTCTCTCTCTCTCTCTCTCTCTCACACACACACACACACACACACACACACATGTACCACACACACTTTATAATGCACTTGGTCTAATTACTGCTTTCTACAAGTATGTAATTGAAGGACCATCCATCATCAGCTCCTGGGCAACCTAGCAGCAGCCACACCTCCAAAGAAAAATAACTTCTCTCAGCAGCCATCAGCTGACAATAGCTTCTCAGCTAGGGTTGGAGGCTGGTGAACTTCTTCACATCCATGCTGGAAGGTTGACTGAAGTGAGTTCATGAGTGCAGTGGGTGTGTCGTGTCTAGAAGGCAGTGTCTCATAGCACTCCTCCAAGACTTCCATCTCTTACACTCTTTCTGCCTACTCTTCCACAATGGCCCTTGAGCCTTGGATAATGTCTTGTCTAGGGCTGAGCACTTAAGATTCACTTAATCTCAGTGCTTTGACCAGTGAACTCTGCATTAACCACCATCCACTGCAAAAAGAAGATTTGTTACCAGACACTGACAACCAAACTCATTTATATCTATAAACAAAAATATTTGGAAGGTACTTAGACATCATGTCAACTTAGCAAAACAACAGTAGTGGTATTCCCCCTCAGGGTCTATGACTTCCCTAACCATGGGCTTTTGGCCATGTTTACAGAAACAGGCTTGAATTCCCTCCAGCGATGCAGTCATCAAATCTGAGCAGATAGTGATTGGTTACCCAGATAACTGCTATGCCACTGTGGGATCAATTTTCCTGGTGGGTTGATATTATTGCATTTTATTGTTTTATTTATTGTAGTACTGTAGGATTTTATTTTCAGTACACACATTTTTAATGACACAAATATTAATAAAAATTCATGTAAACATATTCTTGCTATCTTACTACAAATAGTGTACACTTTTAGATTTGTATCATAAATACGCATTAATTACTCCTATTGTTTGAATGTGCCTGTCTCCGTCAAGAGCAGGCTGGAAGCTTAAGTCTCAAAACAAGAATGTCGGAAATGGAGCCTACATAAAAGCACTTGGTCCAGGAATACATTAATTGAATTTATAAAAGGGCCTTAAGCCTGAGAATTTGATCTTTTGTTCCTTAGCCCAGTGTGTCTTTTGCATTGTTGCCACATGACAAGAAGGTCATGATTAGGTCTGACCCCTTGACTTTGACTTTCAGGCTCCAGAAAGTGAAGCAAGGAGATTTTGTGCACCTTTATCTATTAGATGAATGACTTTCTGTTACAGCAGCATGGGACGAGCAAAATGTGACAATATCCCGTGTCAGTCATTCGGTTTTAGTCTGCAAGTGTGCATACTTCACTTAAGAAAGCCACCTACCACGACTTGGAAATATTACAAATTAACAATACTGTAAGTAAAATTCGCATTTAACATACCGAATGTATCAAACATCACAATTTAGCATCCCATATTCGAAAAACGCCCAGAAAGCGTACATTACCCTGCAATTGGGTAAAAATCACATAACATAAAGGCTATTTCATAATAAAGAAATAGTGCATGTAATTCATTGAATGTCTTATGAACATTTATGTGGCAGTGAATGTATGTGCATTAAAAAATAAAGTACTCAAATGGTTGGCGTTTCAGTTGGATATTTCATTATTTTTCTTCCATTTGATGTATTGAATTTATAGAAAGCAAAAACAAGGGGTTGGCTGGGCTGCCTGTGCACCATTGTAAACCTGAACATTTTCAAGTCAACTTAACGTAGATTGGAGAATGTAACTGTGTTTATTATATGCTTTAATCACTTAATATTATTGTAACTACTTGGTTATATTTCTACAGACATTATGTGTTCTAATATTGCTATTACCTAACTTAGTTTAGTTTCACTTTTTGAGAAAGATTTCACTCTGTAGCCAAGGTGTTCTACAGCTCACCGTGGAGCCCAGCTGACTGGCTGTGATAGAACTCACAGTGCTTTAGGACTCACTGATAAGACACCTGAGTGCTAGGATTGCTGTTAAGATTGATCCATCTAGGTCCATACGTTGTATTTTGACTATGACATGATACTTATTGGAGTCTTTCTAATGTCACCATCGGCTGTTGTCTCGTTTTCCCTGATTTGCACACCCATCCTGTAATCACTGAACTTCAATCTTTCTGAAGAAGGCAGCAGGAGCCTTTCCCCATGGTTCCTTTTTGTATGACATGCATTCTATTTCACTAGCATTCCCATAGGAATGGTCAGACACAGTGGGGACAGGAGGGCCGATGGGCATGAGATTCTAAAATCAGCCCTACAAGTACAGGGAGAAGGCACCTTCCACCGGAACTAGAGAGCCCATGATGTATAGCAGGAGTCACGTGTGTCCCTAAGAAAATGAATTTGTATTGTAAGTACTTGGTTTTATTTCTCTATATAGCCATTTACATGTTAGAATATTGCTATTATCTAGCTTGGTTTAGTTTTGTTTTTTGAGAAAGTTTTTCACTGCGTAGCAAAGGTGGCTTGGAGCTCACCATGGAACCCCGCTGATCGTCCTTTGAGTTAATTCAAGGAAGATTAAGGGGGTGACATCACTTGTCATCTCTAAGCCTACAGTGGTCCTCATCAGATCTGCCCGTCTGTGCTGAGATGCGCCGCAGGCTCATTTCTGTTTTAAAGCCTCCGGTCTCTTACTCACAAGGCTGCTTCAAAGCTCAACGGGTTGGGTACTTTATTGGTTGAGTTAACACAACAAATACCATCAATCCAGCCATTACTAATCGTCTCCTCCATTATCAAGGAAGAAATGAATCATAAACCCTTTATTGCCTTAACAGTGGACTAAAGGAAGGATTAATCTTCCAGACAGGCACTGTTTCATCTTCACCTGATGCCAGCTCCTGCCCTGCACCGATCCCACCTTCCTGTTTCCTGTTTCCGGTACTATGGTTGCTGCTGTTGGGATCACAAGATCTTGAACTTGCCAGCAAGCTTTGGCAACTGGTGATAAATCTCTGTTGCTTTTGGTGGCTTAGCAATTACTCTCTTTGGAGAAGGATGTGTGTGTGTGTGTGTGTGTGTGTGTGTGTGTGTGTGTGTGTGTGAGAGAGAGAGAGAGAGAGAGAGAGAGAGAGAGAGAGAGAGAGAGAGAGAGAGA
>NW_021604602.1:2806615-2870341 GCF_004785775.1 Grammomys surdaster | reverse complement strand
GAGAGAGAGAGAGAGAGAGAGAGAGAGAGAGAGAGAGAGAGAGAGAACGAACACACAGAGGCCCTGTGCCTGGCGTCTCAGGGAGCGAGTGGAGTGGGCTATTTTTCTGAGCACTTGAGGGCAAGAACGGGGCTTTAGAGACAGGTCTCTGTTGCCAGCAAACTGTGCTTGAAAAGAATAGATCTTCCCTGGCAAGTGAGAGCTCTGACCCGAGTATTGATTTTTCACGTGGGATGTCTTTGGTTTATTATCTCCCACAGTTTAACCAACAGTAAAGAACAAGTGCGGCCGCACAGAGCCCGGGATAAAAGGGAGCAGGCAGAAGCAACAGGAACAACCTGCTCTAATGCCTTCACCGCCAGGCCCAGAGGTGTGCCTCTGTCGCTATCTGTTTTAACCCTTCTATGTCACAGCTACTCAGCATTTGCCAACACTCAGGATGACACATCACAGCAAGGCTCCTAAAACATAGGACCTCGGTAAGGCTCTCCGGGTGGGCCTGGGCATGCAGTTTAACCTGTTTCCAGAGGTCTTCCACTATACTGTGGGCCCAATTGTACTTCTTTAATGGCACTGAGATATCTCAGGGTGGCTAGCCTTTCCTGAGAGTTTTGAGAGTATATACCCGTTGCTCTTCACCTGGACCAGGCTGTTGACTCCTTGACTCATCCCAGAGCACTAATATACTGAGTTTGTATGAACACACCCCATCCTCCCCACTTCTCTCTCTCTCTCTCTCTCTCTCTCTCTCTCTCTCTCTCTCTCTCTCCCTCCCTCCCTCCCTAACTCACTCCCTAACTCCCTCCCTCCCTCCTCTCCCCTCCCCCTTTCTCATTTGCACAGACACAGAATTTTTTTAAATTAAAATATAATCAAGCCATTTCCTCTACCCTGTCTTTCCTCCGGCTCTTCCTATGCACCCCACTCCACTTCAGATTCATTATTTATATATAAATGTAGACACACACACTTCTAAACACACAAATATAATCTGCTTAGTCTGTATAATGTTACTTGTATATATCATAAGACTGGTCATTTTGTATTGAATAACCAGTTGGGGCGGGGGTTCTTCCATGAAGATGACTATTTGACTTTCATGCATTCTTAGCAATCCTTAGTTGGCTATAATTCTTATAGTTCTTTGTCTAGTGTTGAGGACCCATAAGATTTTCTCCTTCCATGTTAGTGCTATGTTGATATTTATTTAGGCAGCCATGCTGAGAGGTCACACGTGTGAAGTTTCTCTGTCCTCTCTAGGAGGTGTGATCTCTCTCTCAGCAAACAGCCTATTCCTTTGGCTCTTGAAATCTTCCTGTTCTCTGATCCGTAGGTACAGAGGTTGTACTGTAGCTGTATCCATCGGGACTGGGTACCACATGATCACGTGTCCTCTCCATTTGGAATGGTTGCGGTTTTCTGTAATGGCCTCTGTCTATCGCAAAGAAGACGTTTCTTTGTGGAGGGGTGAGGACCATGCTTATCTTTGGGTATACAGCTAAGTGTTGCAGGGGGTAATTGTGCTGATTTGATGAAGTAGCCAAAGTAGGTTCTCTTCTGAGATCCATGACCCACTAGTTCTGGAGGTTGGCTGTTTTCCAGTAACAGGTGTGGTTTCTCTCTTGAATGGGCCTTAAGTCCAATTAGACAGCTGCTGGTTACCGCCAGGATATGAGTACCGATATTCTACCTCGAGGGTTATTTGTGGAGCACATTCTATTCTTCCTTGATGAATGACTGTTTTCTGCACATGTTCATTTAAGCACATTCTAATTAATTAATTAATTAATTAATTGCTTTACATTCCAATTGCATCCCTCTTCCTCCCTCTCTCCCCAGTCCCACCTCCACAGATCCCTCACCTTATGGCCCCCTCCTCTTCTCCTCAGAGAAAAGGGAACCCCCCCTTGGGTGCCACCCCACCCTAGGATGTCAAGTTGCAGCAGGACTAAGTGTATCCTTCTCACTGAGGCATTAGTTCCCCCTCTCAAGCTTATATTTTGAGCACCTCTTATATTAATCATCTTGGTCCACGGATTACACCAATAAGCAGAGGTCCTGGCTCTTAGAGATGTCTTCCTGTTGCCAGTCACATTTTCTCCTGGACCATGCTCATAGCTCTTCCGACCTCTATCATTATGGAGGTCTCAAACCACCTCCACTATTTAAGGCATTTGGTGTAATAGCACCCTACCTCTCCATACTGTCCTGCCTTGGTCCCTTTGAGCAGCTGGGACAAACTGTCACCGCCTGGGTAGCTTCTGCCCAATAGATCTGAATGATGAAAAGTCCAAGGTTGAAATGCCAAGCAGACCTGGAATAGGGTGAGGCCCAGTTCCTGTTCAGACAGGTCTTCTCACTGCATCCTCCTGTGGCTGTGACTGAAGGGGAAAGGAAGCTCCTGCAGTCTTACTTACAAAGGTGCTCGCCCTACTCAGAGACACCTCTTGCCTTTCCAAAGGGCCCCGTATCAAAATCACATTACACAGTACATCAGGATTCAATATGTTTTGGAGGCCGTGGTCCCCACTCCCCATATGGGAGATCTCCTCCTCTTCCTCCAAATTTTCCACAAGGTCAAGCCTGCTGGGACTCGTCTCTTTATCTTGCCTACCCCTTGATGATACCTGTTTAGTGTAATGAGAGGTGTACTGTCAGGGTCACAGGTAAGGTCCAAATCCAAGATCCAACACGTCCCTCCCGTGCACCTTGAGAAATCGACTCGAGCACTCTAAGGCATCCTCAATTGTGAAAATAAGAAAAATCACCAGCAGTTTTCACACAGCGTGGCAGAACTGAGATGCCAGAGTCCAGGGAAAGGAGTGAATCCCTCCATATTCAAGGGCCCGTTGCATTCTCGGTCTAAGGATTTGAGTTGAAAAGGAAAAGAAGGATTTCCCTTCTGGATTTTCAAAAACAATCAAAGAAGAGGCCACCTTACACTGAGGCTTGTGCCCATCTGAGGACCCATGGCTGGACAATGTGGGGAAGCAGAAGGGACAGAGCTACGTGAATCAATGGTGACAAAGGCCTGTCCGCTGTCACAGATGAAGCCCCTACCCCAAAAGTCAATGAAATGTTAATGAAAGGAGTTTTAAGTCAATCAATTAATTTTTGTGTTGGAATCAAAGGGACTGTGGATGAAGAAACCTATAGAAATTATCTGAGGCGTCTCCGACCTTACCATTTATTATTCAGAGCTGCGCTCGATGGCCTGAGTATAAATATTTAATCATTTGGCAACTGTAAATGATTGAGCTTTTGAGGAGGACCTGTGAGCTTTGGTGGGACAGGAAGGCAGAAGACAAGGGGGTCAGGGCATCAAGGGAGGGGTACGAAGTCATGGGACCACAAAGTTGTGTCCTGGTCTTAGAGGGTCAAGTAGGCATGTGTGAAGAAGACAGCTGGATTGGATCCCGGAAAGCAGATTGCTGTGTGTTAGACATTGTTTCATCTTGCGTTTATACAGTGGGGTTCAAAAGCCACTCTCCTATTTCGCTAAGACTCCAAAGCATTGTGTCCTGGAAAACAGTCTGGGTATGTGCTAATGAAAGCAGGAACCTGAGCAACCAGAGGGGCAGTCATTGCAAAGGCTTTTTGTCTGCCCTTTCTCTCTGTGAAGCAACACACACACACACACACACACACACACACACACGCACAGGCACAGGGCTGGCACTTGGCAAGCTTGGGGGTCCATCAATAATTCATGGGCAGGACTGTACTAGCCCCCAGGCTGGGAGAGGGAGCAGGGAGAGGAGGCTGAGTTACTTCCCAGCCTTTCAGAGGTGTGGTCTGTGACTGGCTTGTTGAGAGCACACTCTCCAAGTGCGAATGAGTATGCACGCCTAGGTTTTGTGGTGTCCCGCACTCAGAAACAAAGGACACTCACTGCCTTAGGCTGAGTTGTGTACTCCATACATGATCCATTCATTGGGATCGTCATTGCTGAGTCTTCCAAATGTGGCTCTCTGTGACAATAAAGTCCCTGCAAGTGTCATCAATGAGCCATACTAGAGAGAGATGGGGCCCCCTCCAGTGGGGCTAGCACTCTATAAAAGGGTGGTGTTAGGGTGCACAGCATATGAAGAAACTGAGGGAGACAGAGGCAGAACCTGAGATGCTGCTGCTTTCAAGTCAGCCATGTCAGAGGCCCCAGGGGAAAGGCCTGGAGCAGGGCTCCCTCACACCACAACTCAGGACCAGGCCTGCTCATGCCTGGACTCTTGAACTGTGACATGAAGTGTACAGCATTTAAACTCCTCATCTTTGTCACTCTGCTGTGGCCTCCCTAGGGACAGGAATCCACCAGGCTTTCAGGGAGAAAGACCCGTGAAAACTTCAGAAATGCCACCCTACAAGAGACTCTTCTTCCAGACAGCTTGTCCCTGACCCACCAGCTCAAATGCTCTTTACATCAGGGATTTACAGGAGAAGTGCTCTAAGTGGGTCCCATAGGGGTGCTATGTGGGTTGAACCTCTTTAGAGATGTAGAATTAACAAACAGGGTACATGCATGTATGGGGGGGGTGGACATGTGTCTATGTGTGCAGAAAGAGAGAGATGAGAAAGAGAGGAAAGGGAGATGAAGAGAGAGAGAGAGAGAGAAGAGAGAAAGGAGAAAGAGATAGAGAAAACAAGACACCGGGAAAGTGCTTTCTTGCAATGAATTGCCTCCCATAATTAAGGTCGTGGTAAGTGCCCTCATTTCCCAGAGTGAGTGGAACAGCCACTGGGGCCCCATCACTGTCCCTTAGAGGCTAGCACCTCCACAGCCAAGAATAATGGACATTCACTTTGAGTCCAAAGGCAAGGGGATTCCAGGTATTTAAATCACTAAGCCAAGAAAAGCAAAATGCTCTTCCTAACATAGGTGGGCAAGCTATAAAAGCAATGGAAATCCAGCCTGCCACAGAAGGAAGACCTTTGAGATTCACAGAGTCAGAGACAGAGAGACAGAGATACAGACTGACAGACAGAGGAGAGAGATAGCAATAGACCATCCCAAGATACAGGCAAAGTGAGTGCATATCCATATATATACAAGTAAGGTCCACGCACAGTGGAGTAGGGTCCAGTCTTTAGAAGGGAAGATTTCTGCCTGGATGTTTCTTAAGGATGTTAAGCTTGTGTCTCACCACCCTCTGTGCATGTTAGATCAAACACATCGATTTAATTCTTCTTTATTTTATGATGCTTTTAGTTGAAATAGAATTACAACCCTTCTTCCCTCCTTCCCCTCCCAGCAACTCTCCCATGCCACCACCCACTCTCAAATTGATAGCCTCTCTGCCTTTGATTATGTTTGTTACACCCACACACACACACAGATGCATACACTCACACACACGCACATGCGTACACACACATAGGCATAAACCTACGTATATTCATGTACGTGTCATAATAAATGTAGCAGGACAACCTTCTGAGTTTGGTGATGTTGCCTGTGTATATATGTTTTCAATGCTGGCTACTCTGCCTTGGACAACTAATACGGGGCTCATCCCTGGGAGATGCTAACTCTCCTTGTCCTAGTTGTCATTGAGTTTACTGATTGCCTGTAGTTCCTTATCCGAAGGGGGGGGGGCTTTGAAATTTCCCCCTTCTGTGTTCACATGTCTATTGGGGTTTTTTTTTCATTATTTTATTCTTGTTTATGTAGCCATTTCTAGGAAAGCTGTTTCACTGCAGGCTTCCTAGTATTCTGACTCTTACAGTCTTCCCACTCCCTCTTCTTCCGATGTCCCCCTAGCCACAGATGGAGGGACCGTGCTGTAGATGAATCCACAGGGGCTGGGCTCCCTACAATCCTTTGGTCATTGCCTTCTGTCCAGTTGTGCTTTTGTGTGATACTTTTCATTTGCTGTGGAGAGAGGCTTCTTTGCTGAGGGCTTGTCTGTGGGTGGAAGGGTAAGTTGCAGGAAGGAATTATTCTAGCCTAGCAAGGTGGTGGCAATAGATTACTTCTATTATTTCTAAGGTCTATGACCTTACTAGCTCTGAAAAGCTGGCGAGGCTTCCAATACCCAGAATGATTTCCTTCCTGTTGAGTGAGCGAGCCTCAAGTCCAATTAGATAGTTGTTGGATGCCACCACCATGCCAGTGCCAATGTCATTTTTTTGAACCTTTATACATAGTTCGCAATGTTGCTACTTGTTGTAATTCATAGTCATTACAACTGGGTAGGAATATTTGATTGCTTCCTTCCCTTGGCAGCCTGTGTAGTGTGTGTGTGTGTGTGTGTGTTTGTGTGTGTGTTTAACCATGGAAGATAGACCTCAAGAAAGAGGCTTTCTGGTCAGACTAGCTGAAACTTTCCAAGTTCAGAATCCTAAGTATATGGTGCGTTTAGTGATAGGGGTTTCCTCTCAACCCCTGGGATCTACATGAATACTCGGTATTGATTTAGGAGTCTCCTGGGCTACCCTGACCAACCATTTAAAAGGAGATTCCTATTCAGCTTTTACAAGGGAGGGCATCCCGTCATACACTATTGCCTGGTGGGACATTAAGGTTTATTATACCAGCCAGGTGAAATGAGCCACCCATTAATACTGTATGACTCCTCTTTCACGAGGTTCCCTGAGGGCAGTCAGATGCAGAGAGACTGAAATGAGAATAGAGTCTACCTCAGCTGGGTAGGGGAGGCTGGTCAGTTACTGTTTATCTAAAATGGGGTCATTTGGAAAGACAGCATCAAGGTGTCAAGATACTGGCCACTGTTGGGCGAATGCCTTCTGAGTTTTGAGAATCTATACCCTCTGAGACGGCGAAGAGATTGTCTTTTATGGGCTGCGTACCTTGCCTTTTAAGATGTGGACGAATCAAAAAGCTAGAAACCTTGCAAGATGGGTGTGGACTGAAAAATTAAGTTCAATTTTTTTTTCTAGACCTGCCCTACTGGTCATCAGCTTCTGTTGCTAGTGCCCTAGTGCAGCTAGACAGTCATCCCTGTCCCATTTGCTGGTTCAGGACCTAAGACCCACTTTCTCTTGGAACAGGGTTCCTAAAGAACATCAAGGAGTCAGCATGCAGCCTCGCTAGGAAATGCACCTAGTGGGATGCTGTCTTCTGCATGTGGAATGTCTCCTCTAAGGACCCCAGTGACCTGGGCAACCCTACAGCAATGTTGGACCCAGCTTCTCTGAAGGTAAGAAGAGAATGTTTAAGATTTGGGGATTTTGAGGGGGGGAGGCAGAGGGTGGGCTAGGAAACAGGCTGGCAGAAGGTTTCAGAGAGTGAGAGCATCAACAAGCCTGAGCAGACAGGACCAGAGATCTGTTCCAGGCATAGGCCTCCCTGGTAAGCCCATCCACCATAGTAACAAACCCCTGTGCAATAGGTGGCCATCCGGGGATCCGGTCTGAAAACTCCTACAATGGATGAAGGCAATTGTTTTTACTGCTGTTTCCGTAATGTTATGATCCCGTTTATTACTGGTGTAATACACTCTATTCTAGTAGGTCTTAAAGGTTGTTAATAAAATATTAATGCCTTTTATTTATTTTTTCATATATTTCACTGCACGCACACTCGGGTTCTCGTCATGTGGGATCGTTAGTGTAATGACTGACCTCCCAAGGGAGTCACCTTTAGTCTATGATTAAATACAGGCTTAAGGAGGCAGAAGCAGGAGCCGAGAGAGTCCTGCTGCTGGGCCTGGCTGGAGATAACTGGAGAGGAGAAACATTGTGTTTCCTTTGAATACTAGAAGGCGTCTTCATGGTGGGCTGGTCAGGAGCGGGCTGGATGGAGCCAGTGCTCCTGTGGAAAGGGCACCTCATTCCCATCAGTCCACTCTTCTTCCTGCCTTCAGTCATCCCTGCAATCTCTCTGCTCCAGTCTGATCTGGTCTGGTCTGGTCTGCCCTGTTTCAGTCTTCCCGTGTTCACACTAAGTCATATAGGTTGTAGTCTCTGGCCACAGTCTTACGAACTGGACCTACCTGTCTCCTGCCTCTTTGACAGCTACACATTGACTAGTTTTCTTCAGTCATTAACTCAAGGCATCTACTCAGTTCCTTGCTGATTATCATCACAGACATCCAGTCTGAGAAAAGGAAAAGGATAAGGAAGGTTTCCTGCTGGGTGGGAAGGAGAGGAAGAGGAGGAAGAGGGGAGGAGGAAAAGACAGAGAAAGTAAAAGGGAAGAGGCAGGGAAAGGAGGGAAGAAAAGATAAAGAGAACAGAATACACTTGAAGATGTCTAAGGTGTTGTTAATTTTAGATGTTTTGGCAACATTCTGATTTCTCTTAATATGTTAGGAGAAGCCAAGACAATGCAATTTATCCGCTCTCAATTCCAGGAGGACGAATACATACCTTTAAAATAATAGATCGCAAAAACACGTTCTTCATATAAAAGAGAAATTCCAGACCTCCACATTCCTGCATGGAGAATGACATCAACTCAAGAAAGACCTAAGTTTGGATTGCCTCTCCCACCTCCATGGAAGAAGGAGGATCACGTTGATGTGGGCAGCTTCCAATTACTGTAACGAGAGTTCCCGGATGGATCAAACTATAAAGGAAAAAGGGTTATTTTGGCTTATGGGTTTGGACACTTTATAGCAGAAATATCCCTTAGGGCTTGGGCTGAGGTGGTCATCCGAATGGGAGCCTGTAGTGGGGCCAAACTAAAGACCTTGCAACCAGGAAGCAGAAGAGGAAGAAGCTGGTATCCCAGACTCCTCTGCATCAGGCCCTCCCCAATGTTATCATGCTCCCACACTGGGAAACAAGTCTTCAACGCATGGAAACTGTGATATTGTAATAGTGCCCATTCTTCTCTCCTCCCCTCACCTTCCCTCTTCTCTCCTATCCTTTCCTCTCCTCTTATTCTTTAAAATCTTAGGGGTGGTGGTGAGAGGATAAAAATCAGCCTGTATCATCCAAGTGGAGGCTTCCTGAAGAAAATCTGGGATTTTGGAGCGCTTCCCAGTGGACTCGGTGAGACTCTTCAACAATGAATATCCACTGTGCAGCGACTTCTCTACTGTGCAAGGGGCACATGCCAAAGCCAAAGATGACAGGAAGATGGTCTTTTCTAGACTTTGCACCCATGAGCTTCAGAGTTACGAACCTTGTATTATGCATGCTTACATTCTTACATGCACATACTTTCAAATATGTGTGTGGGTGTGTACATGTATGTGTATATGTATATACCCATCCACAGGATCAGTGCCCATACCCACTAGCCTTCTAGGAAAGTGAAATTGCCACTAAAACAATGTTTGACTAGTGAAGCCACGACTGAACACAAATGAATATCCTCATGTAGGACCTTGGTTATGGCTGGCCACTGTCCTTGCTGGTCAGTCTCATGGTAAGTCTCTGATGGGGAAAGTCCAGAAGAATACGTCAGTTCAAGGCAAAAAGCAATGCGTGCCATTTGTAAAGTGAGTGTTCAAGTCTTGGGGACAATGCAGAACCTCCGAGAATTGATGAGACTTGGGCGATTCCTCAAAGCATATGTAAAGGCACTGACAGGTGTCTGGGAGGGGCCTTCCCTGTTCTCCATCCCAGCCTCCAGCCCCTATTAGCATGCCCTGGACTGTACCTGTGCTATGTGTGGGCCGTGCTAAAATGAATATTCTATGACAGTGGAGAGCTTTGTGTATTTTCTTTTCTGAAACATTCTAAACACCAAGAATTTCAAACAGATCATAGCCATGGTACCGATGTGTGTTCAGTAACAAAACACCTTCCTTTCCTGCCTAGGATGCTGATGAAGGAGGGCTTGGTCTGTTTATCCATGCCATTATTGCTGTTTAGGCTTCTCCATCACAGAAAAGAAAGCCAGTTCCTTGTTTTATCATAAGCGTTCAATAGAGATTGTAGCACACGCTTCCAACAAGTACAGCCAAAATAAAGGAAGTATAGGCAAAGTCCTAGTGAAAACTGATACAAATCTGGACCACTTTTGCCTCAAACAGACCCCTTTATGTAAGTCTTACAAGTGTTAAATACCATATTAAACTTCACAGTCAGTCAGTTTTATTCCCCACACCTGTGAAGCAAACAAGCCATGCTTCAGTCTCTGTCCACTCACGGCTAACCGTGTTTTATAGAGGAGGCACACGTATAAATATACTGAAGGGATAAATTCTTTTCATAACGGCATCATGCTCTCGCCAAACAAACTCCAGCTTGAGCTTCGCGTGGCCCGCGGTTGGTTGGGGGAGTGTTTAGCCTCTGTCTAAATAGATCATTTTTTAATAATTTATCTCCATTGCCATAGCCTCTTGCTGAACACTTTCTCGATTAAAACCAATTAGAAAAAAATAAACTTTCCATTTGAGGTGGCATAAGAGGCTTTCTTAGAGTGTGTGCCGCTGGAAAACGTTGAGATTTTTGACTCTCCTCTAAGCTGCATTGCAATGAACCTTTTATGATGGGGGTGGAGCCCGCCCCTTCCCTCAGGTGGCTTCCTTGAGAGTCGGAGAACAAATACATTTCCACCTCTTGGTGCTTTTGGCAAATTGCTTCCTGGGGATGGGGGAGACCCCCAGAGCACTGCCATTACGAATGGTCAAGAATGCTTGTTTCTTTGAACCCTGTCATTTCCCTCTTTAATTTCACGGACCTAAACTCATTGCCCATTGTTTAAATTCCTATATTGCTGTTGATGGAAGAGTCTGCTCCCTTCCCTCCTTCCGCTCAGCGCTTACCCAGTAGTATTTAATCTTCTGAATGAGGTTCTGCCTACCTAATCTCTCCCATTTGAGGTAATCCATACTCAAATCCAGGCTTTTGCACTTAATATCAACTTGACATTAGAAGTCATTTATTTCTTCGACTTTCCATTCTCTCATCTATTAAATGGGGGAGCCCACTCAAAAAATGGAAAAACCTGGTTCTTTCCCCTACCGTACGATCCATTATACACACTGTAGGAGGAAGAGGGGTTGGGAAGTTTGTCAGGGTCAGAAGGCTGGGTGGAGGGCTGTATGTTGCAACCTTCCCGACTTGGTAGAACCTACATAATCATGAACTCACAGTAACACTGAGCATCTGCCCTGGGCCAGCACAAGACTGACACCACCAACACACAGGACTAGACTGGAGAGTGGTTCTTGAGACTTTACCTCTCACTATTGAATTCTTGACTATGCACAGATTTTCCAACCTGGTAAACCATCCTGTTTAGTTGATTCCTCACTTCCGTCTGCAGCTCCAAGCCCGTGCACAAACAGACGACCCTGGATAAATTCAGTGGGTCACAGAGTGAAATGAATCGACCTGAATGGAAGGAAGATATCTGTGCAAAACAGTGGGTGTGGACAGGGATGAGGGAGGGTGGGGTAAGAGAGGGGAGTGTACATTGTGCACACATGTGACACTGCCAAGGAACAACTTTAATTAATAAAGAAGAAACAAGTTTGGTAGAGGTTGAAAGTTTTTGAAATGCACATGTATTTAAATTGTAATATTTGTAATTGTTATATGTGTAAAATTGTTATATATATGTATATATATAAATGTGTATACACACACACGCACACACACACACACACATATATATATATGAGACCTTGGTGTGAGACAGAAATCTATAAAACTCATTCATATGTACTGTAAATGTTTGTATTGGTTTTATACTACTCTGGAAAACTAGTGCCTGCACATGCCAGGTATTTGCTAGCTCCACCACTCAGATACCTGGTGAGCCTTGTTCTTGTTTTTGACGCTCTGAGACAAGGTCACCCGCAGTTGTCCTGACTGGCTTTGAACACATTCTGTGGCCCAGGCAGCCTTGAGCTTTCAGTTCTTGTGCCTCATCTACATGAGTAGCCAGGATGATAGACCTGCCCCACCAGGACCAACTTCATCCAGACTTGATCAGTGCCTTCTTTTCACAGCTCAAAGACAGTTCTAGACAGTATTTCTCTTACACTTTCGTTTAACCATGACCTGTCACAAGGGGTCAGGGGGAACAGCTCCCATTGGAATCATGTTGGTGGTAAAAATGCTCTCAGGATTTGGCCTTGGATTTAAAATTTTGGATCAAGAGAACCGAGCCCACACGAGGTAGAACGTCCTGTGTAAGTTCTCTGTCATTGTTATTTTTTCTGTTTTTGTGATGGGACAGTGTGACGGAGGCAACTTACAGAAGAAAGTGGGCTTACAGTTTCAGAAGGTAAGTCTATGACCATCATGGCAGGGAGTATGGCATCTTGAGACACAAGAATGATGGGCGGAGATGGGGAGGGATGGAGGAAGGGAGGGAAAGGGAAGAAGGGAGGGAGGGAGAGAGGGAGGGAGAGAGGGGGGGAGGGGAGGGGGGGGGGGGGGAGGCAGGCAGGGCGGGCGAGCGAGCAAGCGCGGGCGCTAGCTAACTGGGAATGGTATGGGCTTTTTAAACCTTAAAACCTACGCCCATGACACATATCTTCCACCCAGATTACTCCTCCTAACCCTCCTTAAACAGTTCCACCACCTGGGGATCAAACATTCAAATATGTGAACCTATGAGGTACATCATTACTCAGACCACCACGTACCCTCACCTTTCACCTCAACTCCCATCTGCAGCGGGCTTCTGAAAGCCCCTGTTCACGTGGTCCACGGACCAACCACTCGGGAGTAGGTGCAGGGCAGCTCCATCGCTTGCTGTCTCCACACAAGCTTTCTCCTCTGCTAAGCAGCCCTACCACTCCCTCTCGTCTTGATGAAACTTACCATTCTGTATGAAACTTGATAGCAGGGGAAACAGCTCACGAGTGAACACACCTGCCATGCAAGAACGAGGAACTGAGACCGAATCCTCAGAATCGGTGTAAAAATCTGGATGAAACAGTTCGAGTATCTATAATCCCAGCACTCCTACAGAGAAATGGGAGTCGCTGCAAGTGTACAGAGGACCATCGAGGCTGGCATATGTGGCGAGGAACAACAAAGAGCTTGTCTGAAATAAGGAAGGAGGAAGAGAAACACCGGAAACTGTTCCCTAATCTGCGCATGCTCACAGCAGCACACGCATACTTGCGTTCGTACACGCTCACAGATACAGTGCCGGCATGAACACACACATACCTTAGTAATAAGTTTTAAGAATATAACTGGTGGTCTTTTCTCCTATGGCACAGCCCTGTCTCTCATTCAGGTGTCATCATATACCTGTAGAAATGATGTCTTCTGTCACTTGCTGCCAAACGGTGGTTCTGGGTGAGTAATAAATCATTTCAATCTCTGCAGTCTATGTTTTTCAAAAAGATACGCAACACTTTTCAAGGTAAATAGGAAGATTCACTCGTGCATCTAGTCAGAGATAGTTAGAAGATAACACAGGAAATCCAGTGTTGGAATCCCCGAGAAGCAGGAGACGGCAGCCATGCGGAGGTTTTTAAAGGATTCGACCAAAGGCCTGCAAGACACCTTGTCAGTGAAGTGCTTTTCTTGCAAACATGAGTTCAATTCCAAGCACCCACAATAAAGAAACTGGATGCAGCAGTATGTGCTTATGATCAGAGTGCTGGGGAGGAGGAGACAAAAGCATCCCTGGCACTCATCGGCTGGCCAGCCTATCCTGATTGGCAGAACTCCAGGCCAATGAGAGACACTATCTCAAAACAAGGTGGATGACATCTAAGAAACATCACTGGCTTCTATAGGACACGCGCGTGCACGCACTCATTCACTCACTCACACACAATCTATCTCCCACCCATGAGTATATACCACTGTCTAGTTGACTGAGCTTTTGTGAGGCCTATCTCTTGGCCTCCCCTGCTCCTTTCTAAACCCGGGCTAGCTCCAGCTGCCCAGAGTATGCAAGCACAGAGCCTAGGACGTATGCTAACAGGAGGAACTGAACAGCCACATTCTTTGGCAGCCTTACAAAGCATGCCAGGACCGTCAAAGCGATAGACGAAGGTTCTTCTCCCTACATGCCTGCCTAGGTGTGGGGGTTCAGACCCTGAGGATGCCAGGAGGCCCCAAACTGGTGGGAGGGAGACACCTTTGCTTGATTTTCTTCATGCACTGGCCCGAGGACAAAAGACTTCATCAACCACAAGGCCTCCTCCACCGGAGCAGCTACTCTGGGCTGGAAGGGGACTTTGGAGAGAGCCACCCAGCAGCCATTCCTCCAGGGCACATTCCTGTGTCAGCTTGAGCCTGGACCTTGCCACATGATAAATGTGCTCTGTTCTTTGGAAGAAAGTCCTTATGGGCACGGCATCCAACCCTGCAGGCTTGAAACCTGGAAAGGAGCCTGCGGAAGGGAGTGGTGTGGAGAGAGGAGAAGCCTTAGCTGCTCACTGTGTGATAACAGAGCCCCTCGAAGCACCTAAGTCCAGAATGCTGCCGCAAAGGACCTGCTGTGTGTCGTTGTAAACCTACTGGGAACCAGATCATCATTGCCTCCTCTGCGACAAATGCAGTATTGGCTCAGCTACCATGCCCCGGGCACTGTCACATACATGACTCATCTAAAGGCTTAGCTGCCCTGTTTTGGGCACTGTCATAAGCATGTCTCATCCTGATGTCACAGCTACCCCACCGAGTAGGCACCTCCGTGCCAGAACCGTCTGTTCGGAGGGAGATCTGGAGGATAACGAACAACGACCCTTTCTCCGTTGTCCTTCTGTGGATGGATTCTTGAGCCTGACGTCATTCACATCTGGATCATTCAAACACTGCGTTTTCAGGTATGAACATTGCAACTGGCTGAGGTGATCAGACTCAAGAGAGATCACTCCTGATACACTGTGTCCAGGGAGGCTCACTCAGACAGATCACTTAAGTCTTAGATTTCAGGTCCAAGACAATAAATTCTTTTTGTTTGAGTAAAAATGGCAATAATAGTGATGATTCAATGTGTAAATTTTGCACATTTCTACACAAATAAAGGTGTGTGTGTGTGTGTGTGTGTACATATGTGCATGCACCCCACAGTCCATATTCTTGTTGCAGATATGTAAGTGTCCTCTTTTATTTTGGTTGGGGGCTTCGTCTAGCTACTTATGTGGGGAAGAAACACAGATAGACCTGCCTGGAAGGCTGCTGGACTCTATTCTGAGTCCATTAGAGGAAGTTAAGGACCCATCTTCCTGCCAGTGAATACCCAGAGTTCCCTGCATGAACTATCTTATGCAATTAAGGAGATAGAATCATACAAGATATTTACTACAGATTTGGGGGGGTTGCATACACAGACATAATGAATTAAAACCCTGAACAATGGCTTAATCAGAGCAGATATCTATAAATCTATTCTAGAGAAATAAAAGTACGAGCCATACAATTTAATCCTAAGTAGTTTTTTTTTATTAATGAGATGAAGCATGCCAAAATATTCATGTACATTAAACTCCTTATAATTAAAATACTGACATATATTTAAAATAACAATATTCAAAAGAAGTTGAAATCTGGTAGAAACTCAAAATAATTTCCTTCCGATTTGAGCGGAAAGGGTTTTTTTTTTTAAATGTATGGAACTACGAATATTTTTGTGTATTAGTTCAACTGCATTGAGCAAATCCGTCGTGATGCCCCCTCAGCTCCAGAGACTATGAGCCTGGAAAGGTATTCAGTGGCTACCCAAAATGTACAAGGATGCTGCCTTCTCCAGGAACTACCTTTGCCTATTGCAACCACACTGAAAAACTACTGGAGCCTAAGAAAGAAGGTTAAGTCCATCCTGGGAGGGGCCATGTGGTGGGTGAGGATGGGAACGGGCAGCGTAGGTCTGTAAAGGGAGAGTTGTTAACCTCTTAATTAAAAGAATGGAATCCACCTTTGGTGGAGACAAGCTGTTGGCCGCTCACTTAAGAGTTCATCCAATAGGGTCAACCACCTGGCCAAAGGAGCAGCCCTGGGGAAGGCAGATTCAGGTACCACTATTCTAAACAGGCAGAGGGAATAATTAAGGAGGTAGAGTGCCTTTTCTTCCCCAAATCTCTTCCCTCCCTACAGTTGCTTATGGTGGTATAGCTGTGTATTCTATGACCCCTTACTAAAAAAAAAAACCCATAATTTATTCTTTCCTATGTCCTATCTCTTTTTAAAGTAAGCTTTCCCTGACACCTGGGCCTCCTTACTCACTCATTGTCTGAATGCCCTATCCCCAACCCCCAACTCCTGTCACCATAAGATTGTTTGTCTGGCCACACAGCTGACTTCTATTGCTGAGCCTGTAGGCTTAACTCAAATGGTGTGGCTTTCCCCTTTCTCTTCTCCAGCTCCATTCTCTCGGCATCTTTCTTGACAAGGTTGACAGCTTTCCTACCTTGTGGTTTGCCTTTTAATGATAATAAAGTAATCTGCATACTTTCTTCTGACTCTGTTTTTTTTTTAAATTATTTTATCAATGAGATTAAGAACTATGAGAGGGGACCTCAGTTCCCCTAGTAACATGATGTACCCCAGGCGGGGCCCTCCAAAATTTCTCTAGGTCTTATAGAATGAGCTGGGGTTAATCAACTGTAGAGATGGAGACTAAGGGCCACCTAACAGTGGAGCATCTCCCTAGGCTCATGGATGAGCCCAAGGAATACTGCTGGGTGAGAGAAAGTTGTGTCCGTTTGAATTATAAGATCAAGAGCTTAGGATCTTAAAGTGGGACCCTGTGATTCTGACCCTTATGGATCTGGCTTTTCTTTCTCAAGACCTAAAATTTATGACACGAAAGCCAGATGTACATCATCTTGCCTCAGTTTAATACTTAAGACAAGTACTGTGGTAGGAACAGCACTGAGAGAGAGAAAGATAGAGGGAGAAGGAGAGGGAGAGGGGGAAGGAGGGAGAAGAAGAAGAAGAAGAAGAAGAAGAAGAAGAAGAGGAGGAGGAGGAGGAGGAGGAGGAGGAGGAGGAGGAGGAGGAGGAATCATCATCTGTGGGTCGAGAGGAAGCACTGACAGGTATGATCCCTACACAGACAGCAGGTTATTCTTGTTTGCTTTCTGCTGCTGTGATAAACACCAAGACCAAAACCAACTTGGGGCAGAGAGGGATGATTTGGCTTCTGTGTCCCTATCACAGTCCAGGAACTCATGTAGAAACCTGGACGCAGGAACTGAAGCAGAAGCCATGGGGGCGTGCTGCTTACTGGGTTTAACTCTTCATAGCTTACATAGCTTGCCCAGCCTCTTTTCATACAGCACACAGAATGACCTGGGTTGGTACCATCCACCATGAACTGGGCATCAATCGACAATCAAGAAAATGTTCTACAGATTTATATACAGGTCACTGATGGAGGCATTTTCTCAGTTGCGGCTCATCTCAGATGATCTGAGCATGTGTCAAAAAAAGACTACTCAGTGCACGGGACATTCTTGAAAATGAACACAGATAGCAGTTTGGGGAAACGTCATAGTCTTCTTGACCCTGAGCAAATTATAACAGCTCCTGAAAAACCTAAGAACCAACTGGAATCCCCCAGGCCACCAGATTTTGCAACTAATACAGTATGCCATTAAAGGGATTCATTTGAAAGCAGTGATCATTTCTTATTCTTTTTGGGGGGTTTTAAGGAAGCCAGCAAAAGATGTACATTTTTTTCCTTGTGATAAGATGCATCTTTATTTAGCAAATTTCCCAAAAAGCTTATCTCAGAGGATGCTGGGCTGACAAGATCTGGAAGAGGGGGGACCTATCTGACTCCCTTGGGTCAGTTAATTCATCATCTAGTGGAAGTCGCAAACATACGTTCTGTCTGATTTTATCCACAAATTGCAAGACATCGTATAAAAACCCCCTTTTAACATATATTATTGAAAATATCTATTATGGTCTTCTAACTTAGTGAATTTGATTAAATCTCCAAGACAGAAAATAAGGCATTGTAACACACGCACCCATCTGGCGAAGGTCTTATTATCACGCGCCTTATTATGTTAAAAATGAATGGTCCTGGAAAATAATTTAGTGAACGATGAACTTAGAGGAAGTAAAAGCATTGAGTGCTGAGCAAATTACCAAGTGAAATTGCTTCTCTGTGAAACTTTGGGCTCATTGTTAGAGAGGTTTAGTCTGCTCTGCTCGAAATGTTTGCTCCGGGAGAATGCTTGTGTTCAGAGCAAAATTCAGTTTCCATGGCATGAGGCTAGACAGCCTCCACGGGGCTAACACTTGTTGGTTGGGGGAGGGTCTGGCTCAAGAAGAGAGTCCTCTCTGTAATGTGACAGCTCTGGCTCTTGATCCAGAAACTCAGGCAGCAGGTGCACACCTAGACCGAGTGGCTGTATGGGGTATATGTATGGTGCAGACTTGGAGAGGGAATTCATTGTCGCTCATGCTGAGGAAGTTCTGTCCCTCATGGTGAAGGAGCAGTAGATCTATAGAACTCTGTGGCTCGCTCTGTGGCCTGAGAGATTATCCAGGGTTTCATGAGCCAAGTTTTCTGGGTGTGGAGAGTAGATCTCAGGAGAGGAAAGCAATTCACTGAAGGGAATCTTAGAGCAGTGGTTCTCAACTGTTCTAACGTTGTGACCCGTTAGAACAAGTTCCGCATGTTGTGGTGACTTCAAACCGTAAAATTATTTTTGTTGCTGCTTCTTAACCATAATTTTGCTACTGTTAGAAAACATAATGTAAATATCTGTGCCGTCTTATGTCTTAGGCAACCCCTGTGAAATGATTGCTTGATTCCCCCAAAGGGATCAGAATTTACAGGACTCACAGGCTTCACGTCCAAATCAGTTTGGTTTTGAATACAAGGGAGGACAGTAAGAAGGCCCCCAGCAGGCTAGAGGAAGGAGAAATGGAGTTCCAAGAAAATCAGCAAAGTCAAACTTAGCAGGCTCAGGCTAGCTCCCACAGGGCCTCTTCCGGCTGAGCCTACGCAAGTACCATTGTACTTTTCCTAGTAAATTACCCAACTCTGTAGGCAGTTCACCTTCACACACAGCCCTGCATCTGATTGTAACAGACTGAGCTGTGGATAAAGATGGTTTCTAAAAAAAAAAATCTTCTGTCAATCCTAGGAAGGTTGACCTCCCGGGAAAGGAGAAAGGGGCTGCTCACTCAGAGAGAGCCTGCTCACCCTCTATTCTGGACTTTATGCTTTCTCACCTGCTAAGAACAAACACTGAAGCTCCTTGCTTTACTCGTGACCTGCTGTGAGTTCGTCTCCCTAGGAGCCTGAGATTGTCGTTGTGGTTGGGATTTGAAGAATTCTGAGGAGGTATCTTGCCGCTCACAGGAGTGAAAGAGTAAAGACGCTCTTTCTCCACAGGCTCACATCCCCATGACGGTCTGCCAAGGTGCATGGGGCCATGCATCACGGGCACACTCCTCTGTGAACGTAAGCTCACATTGTCGTTCTTTTCCCACTGAAGCTGCCCCTGTCACTGTTTTGGTCACAGTGAGGACAAAGCTAACAAGTACAGCTTTCAGAGAGGTCTGATCAGATACTTTTCTTCAACTTTCAGCTCAAGAAGTTGTAGACTTCAAACGGCCTTGTATCTTGAGGTGGCTGTGGACTACCTGTGCCCAATTGTCCCATTTATCTGCCAGAATCTGTCTGGGGGTGCCTCTTGCAGGTTTCTTGCAAAGCACATGGCTAGGGATCAGGGCTGTCATACCTTAGATGCCCTTGGTATCATCTGAGATTATCCCACATCAAAATACACAGTGCTAGGCTGTGTCAAGTGCTCACATCTCTGACACCCCCGAGTGCCTCCAGGCAGGGCTCTGTGATTCCCAACTCTCCCTCCATCGCCAAGACCTTGGCCTCCGCTCATGTTTGTTGAGGGAAGGAAGGAGAAACAGGAGGCCTCCCCATTTTGGTCTCTGTAAATATTGACAAGCTTGCTTTTTCTCCTCACAGTCTGGTGTCACTATGTCTGCTGTTGCTGTATAAATGTGTGCAGAGCTGGCGAAGGTTCATTTGCTGCTATTGTGTAGAATGTGTGTGTATGTTTCCCTCTTTAGCGGCATAAAAAGCAAGCGTCTCCATAAATCTCCATACTGATCATATGCAAAAGAAAGAAAAAAAAAAACCCTCAATGACTGTCCAAATTCTGAAGTGAGCGGGTACAGGCAATTGTATCGAGGAACTGGGGAGATGGGCCAGCCACTGCAGCTCACTGAAAGTGCAACTCTTCTGGGACCCCCCCAGTATCCTTTATCCCAGCCTCTATCCTCTCTCTAGGGGATCTCAACATAATTGATTTAATTTATCACTGAGAATTTCATACTTAGGATGAGACCAAAACCTGAGAACAGCCATGTCCACGGCAAGGAGGAATAATTAACAGATCCGAGTCTTGTTATCTCGTCTCAGGGCCAGCTATCACTGAATACCAGAGGCTGGCCTGGTATTGTCCACCCCCCTGTGTCAGCTTCCCAAGGGATGGAATGGTAGATGTTCACAGGCTTGTCCAAAAAGGCCAGCGATCCTGTAAAGCCATGAGGTATAGGAGTGACAGATGTGTGGAGACTTTCTCAAAATCTAAGGAGGTGGAGCCTGTGTCCACCCTTGGAAGGGACTAGGGAAACAGGAAGTCTCTGGAGTCTAATGATGTCCTTTCCTACTCCATGCTGTCTCCTCTTCTTACTCACAGCTGGATCTGTCACTTAAAGGTGTTTTGTGTCATAAGCCACAAAATCCTATTTTCCTACTTAAATTGATCATGTCAGATGGTAGGTTGGGAGTTCAACCAAGCAGTAGGAAAGTTCTGGAAGTGTCTAGCTCACATTGATTCATTTTCAGGTCAAGAAACCATAGAAATCAAATTGAAATGTCCACGAGGCTGAATTGTGTATCTCCAAAACACATGTACATGTCTTGGACTGTGGTACCCGCAGATGTGACTTTATTCATACATAGATCTTAGGGATAGAGGATAGGGTAGGGCAAATGTCTTCAGAGTCCTTATGGCCAATAGCAATTGTCCTTAAAAGTGATAGAGACACAGTAGGCTTTGCCAATGAAATGTTTGACAATGAAAGCAAAATTCAGAGTAGTAAGTCTCTAAGCCAGGAATGGCAAGGCCATCTGCAGCCAACAGAATCTAGACAAAAGGTTGGCATGTGCAGAGTTGGGTACTCTCATGACTTCTGCTAACTGTGGACATTCTTTGACTTGTACAAGACCCTCTCTTAATACAGTACCGGATTCCCTTCTGTGCAGGCCACTTCAGTGCCCAAACTCTCCTTTTCTCGGAAGGATTTAGCCATGCTGGATTAGAATGACTCTAATAACCTTGCTTTCCCATCTCCTAAAACTTTATTTTCAAATAAGATCGTGTGCATGTTGCTGGGGTTCAGGACTTGCTCATCCTTTAGAAAGACGCTATTTAACCCACAGTAAGAGGCACAGAATGGTTTCTCTTTCCCCTATGGCCTTCACAAAGACTCAACCTCACTGTCCCCTTGATTTAAGGAATCCTGGCTCCCAGCACAGGGAAGAATAAAATTTGATGTGAAGATCTGTGTGGCAGCTCTTTGCATTAGCTCCAGGAAGGGAAAAGCCACAACACCTTGATAAGGGCAGGTGATGCTTGTGTCTCTCTCTCCTCTTGTTGACAGCACCATTGTAACGGCCAGTTCCTTTGTAATGGCCCATTCTGCTACTTTGTAACTGCCCGTTCTGCTGCTGCGGTCGGCAGGTCAGGGTCTAGCAAGAGAGAGAGAGTGGGGATGGAGGGGCAAGAGACACAAAAGATGGATACAAGACAGAGTCTGGTCAAGTCTCTTCAAGTCTCTCTTATTGAAAGAAAATCCTGGGTATTTATATCCTTTACCACGTGACTTGCCCTCGTGGACAAGCTCAACTGAAGGCACTATGTCACATGCCTTTGTAGCCATGGATACCACGTGCACCTTGTAGCTGGGGGCACTAAACAGTATAACAAGATGTTTATCAGAGTGTGCTCAGCTATTGACGGCTGTTGAAAACAAGTCTCTTGTCAGGGTATATGGCTCGAGATGGCTGTAAAGATGATAGACACTTTCGGCTAAGAGTCGGTTCCCGACACACCATCACCTTTTTAATAGCCCAGCCTTCCATCTTTAAAATAAATTTACCTAAGTTTAGTATAAGTTATGCAAAATGTATATTTTGTTATATGATGGTTTCTCCTGATGATTAAAGAGGCAGCATTCCTTGGTACAATGAATTCTTTAATGATAGATATATTTTAAGTTAAAAAGAACTACAGAAGAACCCAGTGGTTCATGGGATAAAGAGCAGGATGGAGTAAGACCCTGACCCAATAATAAAAATTGAAAAAGATAATAGATATCTAATTAGACCAACATTTTCCTTCTGTATGCAGGCAACACGATCATCACCATGCAGTATGCAATGGCATTGCTGTTCTGGGCTGGTGTCTCTCCAGCGTATTGCTTTCAATGTCTTGATGACAAGATGGCTGTAGATACAAGCATCAGACTCCCTCATGCTAAATCAGGAGCAAAGGCGGACACTGCTGGGCAGACTTTCCTTATGTGCCCCTTTCTGATTAGGGAAGAGTAGAGTTACTTCCTAAGGCCCATGGTAGAATTTCCAAATATCTCACAAATGAGAACTCAAAATCCGACTCATTCTCTGCTAGACTGGGAACGAGAGTGTCCCATGGGCTGAGTCTGTAGTCCTGGGTTACAGGCAAGGGTACAAAGGTGAGTATTCCATCAATAAGCCTGTAAGTCAGTCTTCTAGGCTGCGCTGGTTAGCGTTTGGTCAACTTGACACAAACCTAGAGGTATCTGGAAAGAGGGAGTAGTAATGGAGAAAATGCCTTCATAAGATCCTGGGGAGTATTTTGATTGACAGTTGATGTAGGAGAACCCCTCCCACTGTGCTAATACACCCATGGCAAGCAGTCCTGGGGGTGTATGAGAACGCAGGTAGAGCAAGCCATAGGAAGCAAGCTAGTCAGCAGTGTTTCTCCATAGTCTCTGCTTCTGTTAACTGTTTCCAGGTTCTTGCCTTGAGTTATGGAATAAAAAATAATATAAGATGAAATAAAAAGCTTTCCTACCCAAATTGCTGTTGGTCATGGTGTTTTATCATGCAATAGAAAGCAAGCTAAGACATGGGCCATTTAGAGATGTGGCCTGTTTAGTCATGCATGCATCCTGTTGTGACCATGGTCACCGTCATAATCCATCATTTTTTCTGTCGTGGTTTGAATAAGAAGGGTCCCCAGTAATCTTGGGCATTTGAACACTTTGTCTCAGTGTTTAACACTGTGTGTGAGGCTTAGGAAGTGTGGTCTCATTGGAAGAAGTGTGTCCCTGAAGGTGAGCTTTGAAAGTCTAAAGACCCACAGCAGTTGGGAGTTTGTTTTCTCTGCTTCCTGCTTGCAGTTCACGATGTAAGGCCCCAGCCTCCTGGTTCTGCCGCCATGCTTGGCTCTGCTTTGCCATCCTAGACTCTATGTAACCCTCTGGAACTGCGAACCCAAATGAACTCTTTCTATTATAAGTTGCTTTAAAACTTCAAACTTTTGGTCATGGTATTAGAAAATAGAAAAGTAACAAAAACATGTTCAGACCTTAGTACAAATCAAATTGCCCACAGAACTTGTCTAGATTAAGTTGACCCATAGGTATGTCTGTGAGTTGTCCTGATTATCTTAATTAAGGTGGAAAGACATGCCCACCATGGGTGGTGCTATTCCCTGGGCAGGGGGTCCTGGATGATATAAAGACAGAAGAGTGGTAGTAAGTGCATACACATTAATTCATTTCTTTTCTTCTGACTGTGGGTGTGATGTGACAAGCTGCTTTAAGTTCCAGCCCTAATTTCCTTGCAGCGATGGACTGTGACAAGGAATTGTGACCTGAATAAGCCCTTCCCCACCTAAATTGCTTTGGTCAGAGCATTTTGTCACAGCAATAGGAAACAAAAGTAAGACAGAAAAGATGAAAGACCACTTGATCCTCACAAGTGTGCCCATAAATAGTGCTGATCCAGTGCCATCATGGGTGTCACCAGTCAGTAAGTAAGAAACAATGCTTACTTGGGAGCTAACTTCTGATGTTTGTTTAGGAAAAAATAAAACCAAGGGGGAAGAAGAGGGGTTTTCAGTTCTCTTTTCTTTAGCCATGACTTCATCCATTGGTCTGCAGTTGGAAGATTCAGCCCAGGAGTGTGCATAACCAGTGTGGTTGTTGCTCTGTGCCTGTGGCTATACGATCTCGTGGTCTGTTACAGCTCCCAGAGGGTTTTATGAAAAGCTGTCTCTGAGCTGGATTCAAACCAACTGTCTTCCTTTCCTTCCTCTTCGACAATTTACTGTTTTGTTCACTTAGCAAAACTCCCTCCATTAACAAGTATGTTTGGAGCACATGTGCGGGGGTCAACCCCGCTTGGGGAGCCTCCCGTTTTGCTGTGTTTGCCCTGTGAATGAGTTCTTGAATTTCTCACTTGCAGATGAAGGAATCAAGGCTGACTGATCAGCTCCCATGTGCTCAGCCACAGGAGAACGATTGGAAAAAAAAAAAAAAAAACCCCGGCGTGGACAATGAGCACTCCTTTTTTTTTTTTTTCTTTTACCTTGAAAATGAATTAGATCACCCTTCAGCTTGACATACCTCGAAGGACCTGAATGGAAAGACACTTCATTCCCGAACTCAGAAGCAAGAAATGACTTGTTCCCTTTGCTCACAGAATGCCTGTTGGCTTTTGCAAATCAAAGTAGGAATTGTTTAATGGATTTGGCGTTGAGTCTTAGCATCTTAAGAGAGAGGGAGGGGATGAGGCAGCGAGGAAAGAAAAATCACAAACACATTAAGTTTGGTAGCTGTCCGAGGATGGTCTCTTGAATATAGGTAAGGGATTACAGAGATATGCATCCCAGCTCTGATTTCAAACTCGACCCAAGGAAATTGCTCTTCTCTTAGGGACCTTTGACCCTTCCTGAAGCTTTGGGTAGGATGGTGTCCTGTGTAACAAAGGACAAAGTTGACTTGCTGTGGCCCAGTTCAGACCCTAATGCCAGTTTTTCACATTCCAGAAGAATTAAGTAATTACAGGGTGGGGCACGGCTGTCACAAACAATATCTAATGCAGTCTACATTAGAAAGCAGAGGACTCCTAATGACATCAGATGAGGGTGCAGGAGGGACACCCAGACAGCAGCAGACACAGATGTCACACCAGGGTGGGCTGCTCCGTGGGGGGCTCTCTGGAGCAGAGACAGCCTGGAAATCCCCAGGCTTCCATCACTGCAGAGATGGTCCGTGGAGCCTCTCTCCTCAGCCTTTGCATGCTTGCACTTGACCAGGGTTTAAGCAGAGAATCGGAGCCAAGTCAGAGAGGCAGAAGGAGAGACAGCCTGTGAGCACAAAAAGGGTAGACAGGGCTGGTGGGCCAGAATTCGAGGGTAAAGCGGTAGCCATGGGACAGAACATGGGTTTATTTGGTCATTATTACCCACGTCCGAAACTATCCCCACCCACCAGCTCTTCTGCTACTGGTAATTTTAGAGTTTTATTTAAAAAATAAGTTATTAGTATACGTGTATGTGTGTTTCTGTTTATTTGTGTGTCTGTGTATTTGTGTATGTATATGTATGTACATCTGTGTGTATCTCTCTCTCTCTGTGTATATGTGTCTTCTGTTTATGTACCACATTCATGCAGTGGCCGTGGAGACCAGAAAAAGCTGTCTCATCCCTTGGAACTGGAGTACAGACTAATTCGGGATGCTATGTTGGTGCTGGGAATTGAACCCAGGTCCTCTAGAAGAGCACCAAGTGTTCTTGACAGCTGATCCATCTCTTCAGCCTTTCTTGGAACTTTTGACCAGTTTGTGCCTCTAGGCACACTGACACTTTGTGTTTTTTATATTAAATGATGGAGAGGTACTAGAAAACCTTTCTTTCTCTCACTTGCAACTTCATCCGGTTGCCTCATAATACGGCCCAGAGTTTGGGGGTCAGAATTAGAGAAAATAATACACAGTCGGGAAGGAACGGGCAGGGGGCAACATGATGGCTAGGTGAGTATAGATACTTGTTGCCAAGTCTGAGGATATGAGTTCGAACACAAGGTCCTACATGGTGAAAGGAGGAAACCAGATCCCACTAGTTGTGTTCTGTCCACTATGGCGCAAACGTGTCTCCACACAGAGACTTATGATAATTAAATGATAAAACATAAGATAAAAAGAGAACCTGAAACTCCTAGGCTATCACCTTAGACATCACTACTGCTGTTTTTGGCTCCATTACTCTCAGTATTTACTTCCCGTTGCTTTTGACATTGTTATAGTGGAGCTGTGGCTGTTCCCACCGAAAGGTTACCACCACCTCTGTCACCTCTGCTGTTACCCCGGTGACCACATCCACTTAACTTCTAGGATGGTGGCTATTCCCACCGAGTTACCGGGGTAGGCAACACATGGCTGACACCCTTAGCCTCCTTTTCCACAGCATCCTGTTTCACAGGTGAGGATTCGGCCATTAAATAACTAACAACCTCAGCTGACTAATGGTGAAATGGGGATTTCAAAGCAGGTATTCGTGTTAAACACCTTTAAATTAAAAATAGAAGCCCTGAAATGTTGGAAGACCCTAAGCTTTATTTATTTATTTATTTATTTATTTATTTATTTTGACACTTTCATCCTACACAGAGTAGAAGATTTGGCGTGTGACCTCACCAGGCGGCTTGCAGTCACAATGCAGATTCACTAAACACAGTGTGCAAAAGTCCCCTCAGGCTAAGTGTTTAAAGGGTCATGAAATATGTTGAGTGTGAGTTGAAAATCAGGTCTCACACTTAATAAAGCTCACTGGGCATATCCGAATGTTCTCAATCCCCAAGTCATTCCCGATAAGAAATTCTTCTGGGTCCACTGTTTTAGCAAAGGCATGGGGAGCCTTCACTTGGTAGTAAGTAATGTGTTTTAGAGTGATTACTCTGTTGTCTTTGTGCTTTGGCTGTGTTGTCAGGTGAATAAAATAGGAAAGAAGATGAGGGGCCAGGTCAGCTTGCAAACCACCCTGGAATTCTGTGCTTATCAACATTATTCATGTAATTAACTAATGAAATGATTTGTAAGGTAGAGCCCTATGCCAGGCTCGAGGCTAGGGCCACCAGGATGATGATGTTCATGTTTTCCCAGTATGGACGAGGTCCCAAAAGTTGGGTCCTTGGGCTTGAATCTATATCCTTAGCCTTCCCTTGAGTAGAGCAGCCTCCGTCTGTGTAGGTGGAGACACAGCAAGGAGATAGGCCATAGACCTAGTCTTTAGGCTAGAAATGTAGCTTCCAGGCCTATGCAAATAAATTTCTGTTACCCAGGCTATCTTGTCTGTGACGTTTTATTATGGTTGCCTGAGCAGACATGGCCACAACCCAAGTGAGGGCATGGTAGCTATCCTAGAAGCCCTTCAAGCAATGTCAGGGAACACTAACTAAACTGTCCACATGGCTGTACTCAGGACTTCCACATACCTCTTGCTCAGGACACCAGCTAGCCAACCCAATGGCACTTAAGCTACAGTTGATGTGGGTAGCCCCAAGCAGGTCTAGCAAAGACATCTTATAGGCTGGGAACTTGTGTCTTCTTCAAGACAATTGATAAGCAGGCATTAGGTTTCAACCATCCTGCCCATATGAACTCTTCTGCACGCCTAGTCTCCTCAGTGGTAACCTGGGCTACTTTTCTCCAGAATTGAGCACAGCTGTGTACTGTCTGGTTTTGTGCTTTGGAAAGAGCTGGCTTTATACTCTATAGCCAAGCATGAGTTCCATCCGAACAGAAGTCATTGACATGAGGTCATCTAAGGCCATTTTGATCCTGCCTGAAAATCCAGAGGACCAAGCATAGGGGGTTGGGCTGACCCTGGGGGAGTTGGCTAAAGTGCTGTCCAGCAGCAGATCCCATGAACCAGAATTGAACTCATGTGGAAGGAGATACTCAAGGTCCAGAATTCCTGCTCCCTCAGTCTTTCTGTTGCAGGCCTGTTTAACCAGGCAACCTCCCTCCATCCTCCCCGAGGTCCATGGCTGGGCTTACGTTTTCCACTGTGCTTGTCACTTAAGACAGCCTAGGCCAGGCTCTGCCCTGCTAACACATAGATTTTCTGGGGGTGGTACCATGAGCCAAGAGTGGTCATGCTTTATTATAAAGGGCCTGCAGTATGGTAGCTAAGACACAAACTATTCTAGATAAATATTTGTTGACCCAATAGACAACATTTTTTAAAACTGTTCTCCAAGATGCGTCATATAAATGTCATTCATCATGGCCTTGAATTTGTTTCCCAAGCCAAGAGGCAGATCTCATTTGCTCGTGTCGTATTATTGGAGGAATATTTTAAGACTAAGTAAGAACTGGTTTATGTCCTTTATTTAAATGCCACGGGTGTCGAACAAATCTATTTAAGCCCCTCATAGTAATCGCTCTTTGAATTGCTTATTTTTAATTAAGAGCTTGATTATTAAATGATAAAAATCTATTCACGGCACACCGATAATATGTGTCTGTCTGCTGTGGTGATTCTCTGGGCCTGGTCAGGAAGAAGCCTGTGACCCATGCAAATGATCCCAAGACAGGAAGTTTGCTCTGTTGATCAGCCTTTCTCAGATGCTGCTCTGCACAGTGTAGGTGTCTGTGTGTGCTAATGAGATATGAGTGACTGAAGGGTCTTGCCGTCCACAAGGCTTTCTGGCTTTGTGTTTCCTTCGAAGGACTTTGGGGTGAAACACTTTGATCTGTCTAATATCTTTCTGCGTGTCATTACCTTACTTCTTGCTGTAATAAAATGCCCAAGCAAGTGTCTCAAAGAAGGGAGGATTTTTTTTTTGACTCATAATTTGAAGGTACAGTCCATTGTAGTGTTGGGGAAGGCATGGCTGCTAGGGTGTAAGGCAACTGGTTACAGTCAGGAAGCAGAGAGTGATGGATACCGGTGCTCAGCTCATCAGAGTTTTTATTAACTCTGGAACATAAGCTTATGGGAAGGCAAGATCCATACTCAGGATGAGTCTTCCTCATTCCATTAAATCTCTCAGGGAGCCATCCCTGTGGACACCCTAGAGTGTGCTTCCTAAGGTGATTCTGAATCGGTCAAGTTGACAATGAAGATGAACCATTACAATATGTGGTTCAGGTTCAGGGGTTTCCAGGCTTACAGACCACACTTGGAAACGGGCCTTGCACTTCTTTCAAGTGTCTTGGTTCTGGTTATTACCTATTTCCTGTTGGAACTCAAACATTTGTCCTCTCTTCTGAGTCTGTGTATTGCAGGTCTCCATTGAAACTCAAATGGGAAATGGATCCAAATGACCTGTGGGTATCTTATCTTTGTGAACAAAGGGAAGTATCCCAGATAGATTTTGAGCTAGTCTTTCATCTTTAAGCATTGTTTATGATATTAAGATTGATACTCATTTATCTGGTTTAGTATTCTACTATATTAAAATACCATATTTTATTTTGCTGTCCTCACAATCCTGGCCTTTAAAGTAGTTTTCAGTCTCTTGTTCTTGCAAACTATGACACAATGACACCTGATTCTGCAGGTGAATTTGTGAGTGTTACCTTGGGTGGTTGGTACCTGCTTGACTCTCCCACAAAATGACAACTGTGTTCTTCAACACCTCCCAAAGAGTGTTCATTCCCTTTTCTCATGGTAAAGTTTAACACTTGGAATTATCAGGCAGTTTCATCTTGGCATCTTATTCTTGCATCTTTCTGTGGGCTTATGGACTGTTAGAATTTCTCGTAACTTTCTCTTATTTTGCTCTGTACGGCTCAACATTTCATTGTTTATTTGGAGATACACTTTACATATTTTGAATCATGGAACTTCTGTGCCCTAAACTTTCTTTACTGGTATGAAATTCTATCTTATTCGATCCACTGAATTTTTTTAACATTAAACTTCATTTGACGACTTTAGCGTAATAAAGACTAATGTTTTTCTGAATAATTTTGTCTTATTCTGTTGGGTGTTTTTATCAAATAAATAACCTTCCTGAACTCTCAAATCACAGATCATTCTTATGTATCACTTGCTTGCAGTTTTAAGTACTTTTAAATAATGGAGAATTTTTCTTTTTCTTTTTCCTCTTCGTCTCTGTCTGGCGGGGCGGGGGGGGGGGCGGGGGCCTTCCCCCTTCTCCTCCTCCCCCCTCTCTCTTGGCATTTATATTTCTCTAAAGAAGAAGATGAGGACTGACAAGATGGCTCAACCAGTAAGGATGCTGGCAGCCAGGACTGTGGACTGTGGACCTGGTTCAGTCCCCAGAGCCAATATGGTAGGAGTCAGTTGATTTTCTCAAGTTGTCTTCTGACCCTGGCATGTGCGTGCAGCATGAGTGTGCACACATGCGCGCGCGCGCGCGCACACACACACACACACACACACACACAGTTTTTTAAAAAGGAGTTGAGTGCTAATTATATTGTATTTTTGTCTCTGTTATGGATGCCTGGCTTCCCTAAGCCATGCATTAGGTCTTCATTGTCTCTCTGGCTGTATTAATTAGGGGTTTGGTGCTAAGTGCTGAAACAGTCTTTGTTTCTCTTTGCCTTAGACACTTTTGCTTCTTTCACGTCTCAGAGCCAACTATCCATTCTCCCCATTAGCTCTCTTGCCTGGAAGGGTGGGAAGACCCACCTTACCTCAGTCTAAATCCCCACCATCTTTCTATTTTGTTTCTGAGATCTCGAAGTCAAATGTGACTAGTCAGAACATTTCAGTCACTAGATCTGAAAATGCCACAGACCGTTTACCTCATACGTCAACCCATTTACTGCTAGATATGAGGAAAGATAGAGGCAGTAGCCTCCTGTGTGCCTCCAGAGAGAAGGGAGAGGACCTGGGAAACGCTAGCAAGCCTTTGCCACCCACACCCACGGAGGCTCCATCGATGTGACTGGTAGAAGTGGGCACCTGGTATGTCTTGGATTGACTGTGTAGCCAAGGATGACCTTGAACTCCTGAGCCTCCTATCTCCCAAGTGCCAGGACTACAGTCATACACTTCCACGCCTGGTTTTGTTGTTGGTTTTGCTGTTGATTTGTTTTTGTTTGTTTGTGTTTTCGGTGCTGTGGATTGACTGAACCCGTGTTCTTAACTGCTGAGGCACCTGTCCAGCCCTTCCTCTTAGTGTTTTGGAAAGAATATTCCCATAAACCCTGTTACCAGAGCCATGAATAGAAAACCTGACTCCAGGAGAATGACTGGTAGCTTCTTAGGGATTTCCCATTTATTAATTTGTAATTGTTGCAAGGTTGATCTTCCTCTGTGTCACCCTGAGATGTCCCAAATGTCCCCATAAATGTACATTTTTAAGAGCCAAATGGTCATCCATCACCCTCTTCAACCTTGAGTGTTTTCACTGTAGGAAAGGTTATGCTGGGTTATTCAAAGCATCACTTCCCATCTTTTTCTTGATTCTCCCCAGATATTCTTTCCTATGGACTCTAGAGTTCTTGAAATCTCTATTTTCTATTTATTTACCTATTAAAATGGCACTCCTGCTTTTTCTCACTCAACCTAGACCTATAATAGCTTCTTCATACTCTCCTTCCAAGCTGTTGTTCCATCTACCACTGTAAGATATTTCAGCATTATTCATCCCTTCACTTCTAAAAATAACCCTGATTGGCTCTTCTTTGTACACCATGCTCTAAGAATAACCCTGATTGGATTCTTTGTACACCATGCTCTAAGAATAACGCTGATTGGCTCTTCTTTGTACACCATGCTCTAAGAATAACTCTGATTGGCCCTTCTTTGTACACCATGCTCTAAGAATAACCCTGATTGGCTCTTCTTTGTACACCATACTCTAAGAATAACTCTGATTGGCTCTTCTTTGCATTCCATACTCTTGGCCCTCGGTTGGTTATTTTCTTTTCTTCCAGTTCTGAAAATGAAATCTAGCACCACATGGTCCCTAGCCTACTTTTGTTTCTTGACCCTGGCTCCTCATCAGCCTGAGCCACTGCCTCCCTTTCTCCCCCGGGGGATGTCTGCTGTATGTGTTTGTCTGTTGCCCACAGTAGTCTTCAATTCTTAGTTGTGAAATAGTAAGATAATATCTCACCCAGTCTTGCAAGTAAGATCTGATGGTTTCTTTTTCTTTCTTTCTTTCCTTCTTTTTCTTCTTCTTTTCTTCATTCTTTCTTTCTCTTCTTTTTATTTTTTTCTTTCTTTCTTTTCTTTTTTTTTCTTTTTTTCTTTTTTTTTTTTTTTGCTTATGGACTGCATGCTATTCAAGTATTCAAGATAGAGAGGCCCAATATCCTTTCTAGTTAGTGGGAAGGTTCTCCAGGACACAGAACCATCACCATGGAGTCAGAGCAATCTGACAGCTCTGCGGTGTGAGTGTTAAGAATGCCCAAGGCTCCTCCCAACCACCCCACAGCTTCAAGTCTGGACTCATAGATTCTTACTCCACTTCTGCCTAAAAATCTAGTTGCATTTCCATGGGTCTGTAATTCCTCTTGTGCCTTGGTTGACAACTATACTGTACATCCTAACTGCATGTCTGTAAGCTGCTGCAGTGTGAGATTCTCTCTATCCTTATCCTGGGCCCTGTCATCATGTGTACATCCTTCTGATGCTTAGGGGAAGGGCTGTCACAGATGTAAACCCCAAAGGGCTTGCAAATACTCCGTATCCTCCTTCCCATGAGCAGAAATCACAGACAGGGTGCCATCATCAGGTTCCAAACAAGAACCTCATATGTGTGTGTGACAGAGCCTAGATTCTGACTTGAGCGTGTTGGTCAAAGTTGAGTACTCACATTCTGTTAATATCTCTTACGAATTACATTTCTCATTAACTGGCTGCTTATGAAAGATACAATCTGTCACTGTACGGGTGATACCTGGCCCCATCCCTCCCTTTCCCTTATTTCATCCAGATGTTGTTTACCAAGTTAGCTTTCTTCAAAATTTGACTCTGACATCCCATTCCAAAGTCCCTTGGCCATAAACAGCCCAGGGAGCTGATGGCCACTCAGTGAGTGACAGAGGACAGGGCACCTTTCCAGGCTTGAGTTAGAATAGCTCGTCCCTGTAGGCTAAATGAGCCAACTGCTGTTCTCCTGGAGGACTGGAAAGATTTCTTTTTTACTTCAATTGATCACCTGCTTTCTATTCGAACAGAGACAAATGAGGAATTGCTGGCCTGGAAGGAAGAGCTTCCCATTCCAAGGAGCAAGATGGGATTCATAGGAAGTGTAACAAGACACATCCAGGCCTGGAAGACAAGGCTGATGGCTCCAGCTCTCATTTGGAATGGGTACAGTTATCCATTGTGAAGCCATGCTGTGTCTAGAAGGTTTGATGAGCAAACATAATCTAGTACATTTCTACTCTCTCCTCCATTGTTTTACTTTCTTTTTCAAAAGATACAAGTCACCTGGGGGGGGGGGGAAGAGTAGGATTGGTGCTTACCTTTAGTACCAGTACTTGGGAAGCAGAGGCAAGAGGATCTCTGTGAGTTTGAGGCTAGCCTGGTCTAAGAGAGCTCCAGGATAGCCAGGGATACATAGTGAGATCCTATTTTAACAAATAAATATCCAAATTCAGTCCAGAGAACCACATACAAGCTCACATGCCCTTGATCATCTGTTCTCCACCTTAGACCCTGTCTTTCTCATTACACTCTGCCTTTCCTAAACATATCTCCAGGCTCTAAAGGAGAAAGGTTTCCCTATAGTCTCCATCCATGGGGATCTGTTAAGACCCTCTCCTCTGTCTCTGTCTCCAATCTCTCAGCCCATGGAATGCAGACTTTGTTCCTGTCCTTTGGAAACTATCATCCTCCACCCTTTGAGACAATACAGACCTGACCAAACCACTGGGAGCAAATCAAATCAGCTCCCCTAAGCAGCCTGGTCCCTTGGTTAGAAAGCATAGTGTTAAAAGACGTTCCCAGTGCATTTCCAGGGAGTTGCTTTTATCCACATGATGCAAATATTTCTGAAAGCTTTTCAGGCACCCTGCCATGCCCTCCTTTGTGAGCTGGGCTTAGACACCAGAGACATGTGTGCATCTGGTTAGAGGGAGTGGGGTTTGTTGGTAGACAGCCCTGAGCCCACCCTTCCCCTCACAGTCCCGGAGGATGAGGACAGTACATCTCTTCCTGCAGCAAGGGAGAGCTCCCACATCTACAAACAGCAAGTAACAGCAATCCAAAAAAAAAAAATGCCTTGGGTCTTTACTGAATCAGAAATATGCTGAAAGGGTTTACCAGTCCCAGGTACTGAGTTCAAGTTGCTCTGGTCCCCTTAGCTTTTGTCTCTGGGAATTCTTGACCTGCTAATCTTAAGTTACCTTTCATATCTATAATAGCAGTGAACTGTGGTCATAAGAAGCTCTGAGTCACAGAACCTGTCATTTTGAATGTATGTGCCAATAGCAAACCAACGGCTAGTAAGCAATCATGGCATTTGTCACGGGATCAGGGCTTCCTGTTCTCCCTTTTCTCTCTCCTTGCCTATCAGTCTCTCTTCTTGAGCTGAGGACACGACTTTTCCAAGCCCCAAAGTGAAATGTTTCTGGCTCAGAACAGCCCCTTGTCTACTAAGTGACCAGATGAGCCCTGAGCAATGGGCTAACAAAGTACGTGATGAAGAAGTTTTCCAGGGGAGACAGAGGGGCGCCACAAGAGGCCGGCTAGACTTGCAGAGAATCTCCCAACTCACAGTCTCACTGGACAGTCTCACTCCACCCAGAACTGTCTCTTGCTGCCTACTACCCATCTCCAACTCCAGCCTAAGTTCCTCCAGGGATGGCTGGGTGCTTCTCAGCAATAAGAAATGGGCATTTGTTACATCAAGGTAAAGCTGGGGAAAGACTAGAAACAGGGCCAAAGCTGAACACATGGTATAGGACAAATTTTGTAAAGGGGAGGAGGCAGTAGAATTCCTTTGGCCTGTCAGAGTTTCAAGTTCATGGCCAAATATACGTTTGCAGTTAAATTCAGAGTCTAGGGCAGTGGTTCTCAACCTGGTGGTGACATCCCTTTTAGGGACTGAGCAACACTTTCATAAGAATTGCCTAAATCTATCAGAAAACACAGATACATCACAGTTTAGAACAGCAATAGTTTTACAGTTATGTAGTAGCAACGAAAATAATTTTATGGTTGGGAGTCACCATAATATGAGGATTTATATTAAAAGGTCACAGCATTAGGAAGGTTGACAACTTCTGGTCTAGGGTATGGGGAGATGGCTCAGTGGATAAAAGGTTTGCCATCCAAGCATGAGGATTGGGGTTTGGATCCTCAATACCCAGTATAATCTTAGCACCTGGGAGACAGAAGTGAGACCCCTGGAGCAAGCTGGCTAGCGGCATGGGCTGAACTGTTGGTATGCAGGTTCAACAAGAGACTTTGACTCAAGATATAAGGCAGAGAAGAGTTGGGGGAAACAAAGCCAGTATCAAGCTCTGGCTTCCATTTGTAAACATATATGCCCAACCTACACCTACACAGACACACACACAGTGGAAACTTAAGTGTTCTTTGGGAAGTTGGTTGGGTAGTGTTTTGCTGGGGCAAACACTTGAAGGAATGTTTAGCTAAAGTAGACACAGGTGAAAAGACTAAGGTAGACTTGTAAAGGAACGTTTAGCTGAAGCAGACACAGGTGAAAGGATGTTCTGCTGAAGGAAGCATGCGAAAGGACACGTAATGAAGGATTCTTTGCTAACAATAGGTATGTATTGGTTCACCTTACATTGCGCAGTTGAGCTGCATCTGTAGGGTCTCCATAGAGAGAAGCGTGGTGGTGTGCCATGGCTTCTTGCCACTTCTGTGGACTTTGGCTGACTAGTGAGCTGAGACAGATTCACATGCTGAGGCAGGACATATGCTGAGTCAAGATACGCGGAAGACACGTGATGTTTGTAAGGTATAGATAGGCCTCAACAGACAGTGATGGAGACAGAGCTTGGCTTGCTGGCACAGCTAGCTGTGCAATGCTTGTGGGTCTTGTGTCTAGCTGATCTTCTCTTTCCTGAGAGAGACACAACAGAGAACTTCTCCCGGCAATCCTCCTGGTCCCTCCTGCTGACTTGAACTGAAGCTGAGGCCTGGCTTTCTCTGCTAGGTAGTACCACTGCTGCTCATTCATGTTTGCTATCTGAACTCTGCAGAACTGGACTGCTGGTCTGTCCATGAAGTGTTTGTGAGTGGATCCAGCTGCCGCTGCTGACCTGTGAACTGAACGGCCGGTTTCTAGACAACACAGACGGGAGTTGCTCCAAAGAACCTTTCTAAACAGGTCCACTTTCCCTGTATCCTTTCTTTTTCACTACTTCTGGTGGGTGGTGGGCTACAAGGGAGGTTAAAGGGTCTAAGAACCATTATTAAAATAAAGTTTGAAAAAATTAAAGTCTCTCTCTCTCTCTCTCTCTCTCTCTCTCTCTCACACATGGGTACACACTATATACTCATGTATATGCCCTCCAAAAGTAAAACAACAACAACAAAAATTGATAGCCTAGTCAAGGAGACAAAGTTAACCCCAGAAATCTCAGAATGATTTTGGTTCATACAGAAATTAAATGAAAATGGTGGAAGATGGAGAAAGGTATTTAGACTTAGGGGATCTCCAACAGAGGCTCTGAGGCAACAGGGCCAGGATGACCCTTCTACCAGTTCCCTGCAAGCCCAGGGAGAAGAACAATGCATTGTAAGCAGGCTGGACACCAGCTGTCCTCTTCCTGTGACTTCTTACTACATGGTTTGTTCAAACTGCAGGCAGCATGTCTCTTTGCTTTTCCTATTGTTGTCATAACATTCCCTGATGAAAGCAGGCAGAAGTGGCAGCTTATTCTGGCTCACAGTTCAAAGGCCCATCATGAGAAAGAAATACAACTGCTGTCAAATTCTACCCATGGCCAGGAAGCAGAGACCAGTGAAAGCCTGTGTTCTGCTCACTTTCTCCTGTTTTACAGTCTAGGCTCCTAGCTTAGGGGATGGTGCCACCAACAGTGGGTAGATCGTGCCATCTCAGTTAACCTATTTGTAGGAGGAACAGAAAGATCTTGCTGTTGGAGCAGTGGCTGCTTCCTCATCACAGCTGCAGAGGTAACTTCCCCATGAAGGCCAAACTGAAGCCTGCCTGAGAGCCTAGAGATTGGTGATGCAGACAATGACAGCCAATTAGGATCTGCCACTTGGAGGACAAACTTGCTTGGGACCAATGAGATGCAGGTAGAGGATATAAAGGGTGCTCTCCTCACCTGCTCCCACTGCCCCCAAGGGGCTCACCTGTCAGGATAGAGGACCCAGACAACACCTATTTGCTGCAGTCTACCAGTGATGCCCAGAGGCCTATCTTCCAGGTGATTCTAGAAACTGTCAAGTTGAGATGGTTAACCATCTCAGAGGCAGAAATCTACCGGTCATTTCAGTGACAAGGACTTGCAAAACATGCTTTGCGCATTTCTCGTTCATCTGCTTGCCTGTACTGAGAAGTCGACATTTTTGCCCCTGTTTTTCTTAGAAATGGAAACATAGGGGGTTCTCTGAGTTTCAGCAGAGTTGAAATTCATCTGAGTCTAGAGCTCACTAAAAACTCCATGAAAATCCATACAAAGATCTAGGGATCTGACTCAGTCAGTAAAACGCTTGTCTCTCAAGTGTGATGACAGGATGTCGATGCACACAACCCACATAAAAAGCCAACTATTGAGGCTCAAGCTTGTAATCTCAGAGAGAGAGAGAGAGAGAGAGAGAAAGAGAGAGAGAGAGAGAGAGAGAGAGAGAGAGAGAGAGAGAGAGAGAAGGTGAGACAGGTGAATCCTCAGGAGGTTGATGGCCAGCTAGCCTTGCCTGCTTGATGAAATTCCAGGATAATGACAGACCCTGTCTCAAGAAAAGGTAAAAGATGCCTAAGGAACAGCACCTAACAGTGCTAGCAGCAGGCCTTGCTGGCTTTCTACGTATGGTATAGACCAGTCTCTGTCAAAGGCTAAGCTGAGCATGCCCAGTCCTGAAGTGGATGGTAGGCATATTTCAAGAGCAGGTGTGGGTTTGAATTCCATCACAGAGCATACTGGGGCTTTTTTCCTGTATTGCCATGTCTATGTACCTCAGCCTCTGTAGTTTGCTTTCCCCTTCTCTTCCCAAGGAAGCTGCGTCTCTTCCCCAAATGTCTCTGAAGCATGCCCCTGCTGCAGAGAACAAAGAAGACTGGTGTCACAGACAAACATATGGCCCTGTCAAGGTCATAATTACTGAAACCCAATGGAAACAAACCAACGACAAAAATGAAAGTCTGCCTAAGGTTCAGCAACTCTTACTACTCGGGAGCCAAAGGTAATCTCCAAATTACCCTCAGGTAATGGTGGGGGTGGGGAGTGGGGCTCAAGACCTCTGGTCCTCAGACCCCGCCTGGAGGGGTTGGGGAGGGGGCTTATGTATCTTTTGTACTTATATCATTTTCAAAATGTCTTCCTGAGGCAGCCAGGACATTTCCCGAGTATGGCTGAGTGGCTCTTTGGGAGGCAGGCGGTGGCAGATGGGCAAGTGTGAAAATGTGATCTCTCTGGGAGCTCACGCTAGGCGGTGTGAGCACAACACCACTGGATTCACAGCCTTCTAGGGGGGGTTGCTCTCAATTCATGCCAGAGAACTGGGACTAGCATTTGGCTTTGGGGAGGGTACGGACAGAGTGTCCAAGAAACTGAGGACTCAGCCTCCCCTTCAGGAAGGCCCTTCCTAAGTCCCCTCACTTACAGCCATTCCTATTGTACGTATGATGCTATTTGCATTGAAGATGGTAGGGGACAGATTTGGAGCCCTCCCCCCTCCTGTAGTATTTGTAAGTTAGTGTCTGGGCCAGCTGCTCTTAGACAGACCAAACCAGAAAAGGGAGATAGACAGACAGACAGACCTCTGTGTCTACAGAGCCAGCTTGATCTGAGGAGACAGACCTGGTCTGAAATAAGCAGCTATGATCATTGTTTCCACAGATGTGAAAAAGCACAGACCAGACGACCAAACACGGGAAACATTCATACCCCAAAGGAAGTAGAAGAGGGCGTGGTTTCCACTGAAAGGGGTAGGGAGAACTCCAGGAGAAGTGGTGGCTTCTCCTAGGAGCCCTACAGAAAGGTCCTTGAATAGACAATTCTACTAGATGAGGCTCTTGATGCCTGACTTGGAAGGATGAACTTCGGCTTGACAAGAACAGAAAGTTGAGAGCATCTGAGTGGGAGACAACCGAGCATAGACACAGGTCTAGGTCAAGCAGAGGGTATGGGTCAGAAGAAGGCAGAACAGCAAGGGAGGGATGTCTGTAGATCAGTCATCTTGTTATTCTTCACACTCAGTACTCAGTGTCTTGGCAACTGGAATAAGATACAGATCCCTTTGGTGTCTGGTGAGGTGAAATGTCATGGGACCCAGTTGGACTTTCACTCTTGCAGTCGCCTAAGGTCACCTCGAGTTCCTCCATCTGCCACTGGGCAAGTTCAGGCACCACTATACCCAGCTTCATGTTTAAGACTTAATATAAACTATTCTATAGGTGAGTGGTTACAATTCAGGATTGAAGGATCTTTTCAAGACCCAGTATAAACCCAGGATAGATCAAACAAGGAGGTGGGTGTTTTATCAATTATTCAGTTTTAAAATGGAAGCAACAGTGCTTTCTGCAGTATTCATCTAAGTTGTTCTGTTTTTTGTTTGTTTGTTTGTTTGGTTGGTTGATTTTTTTGTTGTTTGCTTGTTTGGGGGTTTTCTCCATGTTAATATTCTAACCAAGCTGATCCCACAGACCACACATCAACACATAAACTACCTCTGGATTTCTAGGATAGACAGCAAAATTAATTCCAGTATTTCTTAAACAGTCTCCCTTAGAACATTGTAATAACCCAGTCACTGTGTCCTCAGTTTAAAAATTCAATTTGCATTGTTTTATTCTAGCTTAGTCAAGACTCAAATTCAAATCTCTCTTCCTCCTTGGAGTAAGGATTTTCCCATTAGACACTAGAGTACTTGGTGAATCAGAACAAGAAAATACACCTGGCCTGGTGGTGCTGGCCTGTAAACCCAGCTGTCTGGGAGCCTGAGGCAGGAGGATCATCGGTCAAGGCCAGTCTTGGTGAGTGATTTACGTAGTAGGATTGGAAGAGAGGCCACAGGAAGGGAGCAAGAGGTACCTTTCTGCTTGTTCATCCTTGAACCAGGTCATCTAATTTTCCTTCCAACTTTCAGACTTTGTGGGTGGTGAGGGATCATCCATTAATGCAGAGAGAAAGCTGGGGCCCTGGCCAATTTCTCTCCCTGCTGCCTCCAGTTGAACTTGGACCGCTATTTTTATCTGGTGTAAGAGACCAAACTGAGATATCTGCCCACGTTCACAACTGGAGGCAGCAGGGAGAGAAACTGTTCTCCAGTTCTTGACCTGCATTTCCACACCTGCTCAGGGACCAGGAAGGAACACAGACACACTTCCCATCTTAGCCTACTGCGTGGAGCTAAACTTGGAGAGCTGGCTCCTCTCCTCTGATTTGTGGGAACAAACCGTTATTGATTCTGTCCCTGCCGCTTCCAACCTCTCTGAAGGGTTAGCTCATGCAGAATGCTGAAAGCCGTGACCACAGACCTGCAGCTCTCCCAGACCTGGTCCAGTGCCCAGTTCCTGCAGGACCAGTCATCCAGGAGCAATTAATAATGAAAATGGCTGATTTATAACCAGGTCTATTCCAGAGGAGAGAGAGTGTGTGTGAAAGGGTCGGCCATAGTGATTCTTCTCATCAATAATACAATACACTCCAGTGACTCATAGGCACTTCCAAGAGCCAGTGAGACCATGCTGTACACCAGAGTACAGCTCATCTCTCAGGACAGTCTTTTACCTGTGACCATCAGCATCTTCCTACCACCAGGCCACCAGGTTTCTACCTAGCTCAACTCAACGCAGCAAATGTCTGCTTCCTGCCTCATCTCCTTCCTTGCTCCTCCCAGCATTTCTCCTCCCCTATCCTCTCTTCCTCCCTTCTTCCGTAGATCTGCTCTCAGTTTCTCTTCCTCCTGGCCAATGTCTCTTATTTCTGTCTCTCCTTCCCATGTCACAGCTCCCTCGTCTTCACCTTTTTGTCTTACAGTTCATTTCAAGGAGCTATAACAGTTTACCTGGGGCTAGACATATTATAAGAAACAGGGACTTGGCGTCATAGTTCTGGAAGGTATAAAAGCCCAAGATTGAAGCATGCAAGCAGCTGGCCTGGGGAGGTTTTCTTGATCTCTTCCACATGGCAGAGGGCAGGACAAGCCAGCCAGCTGCCCCAAATGATATTAATGAAGTAACTCTCAACTCTTGATTACTTCCCATTAAAATCTCTCTGCTACTGCTGCCACATTGAAAGCATGCAAATGTGTGAGGGATTACGTTTTAATACGAAGTTCTGATGAAGTCGAAGATACAAACCACGGCCCTCTCCTTCTCCGTCTTTCTCCCAACAGTAGCCTGTGTTGCTCAACCCTGCCCCAGGCAAAGTCAAGCCTCAGAACACTGAAGCAAAAAGGCCTTTAGCCGAGAGCTTCTGGGGCTTGGATGGCCATATGATCAACCCGGATGTTGTGCAAGGGCAGATCCTACTCAGATAGACAGAGCTGAGGCCTGGGATGCGGAAGTTCCCACAAGCCACTGGGTGATGAGATGTTGTGGGGTCTGGGCATCACACTCGTACCAAGGTTTTGCCAACGTATCTGTTTCAAGTCCACTAACGGGAACAGGAGTATGTATTATGTCAAGGAAGGAAGAGTGTTCCCTGAGTCTAGCCGCTCTGAAGTGTCAACAGGACGTGAATCTGACTATCTCCAGGTCCCAAGGTGGAAGGCAAACACACTCCCCACTTTTCTGAAGCCAGACAGACATTCTATGTTGACCCTTTATTTTCACATTCATTTCATGGGGTCCAGAAACCCCAGTTTTCCCACTAGAGGCAAGGTTACAGTCACAGCCTTGGACTCCTGCAGTCTCTGGATTCACACTTACAGTTTCCAGAAGCTGACTCTCTGTCTTCAGCTTTGCTGTTTTTAAAGTGACTGTCACTTTCCTATAAGGGGATCATAAGGATTAACTTGGGACCAAAGCACCTATCTGAGCTGGTACTCACAGTCACCCAACCTCAACCCTTTCCATCTTAAAGACCAGATGGTCTACTAGCTGTTCTCAGTGGAAAGTGTGGCGGAAGCAAGGCTGGGTGGAGAGTCCTAGTGTCCCTTTTATCTCCTATGCCATACATAATACATGTCCTGATTGGTTTTATTGTCAGCTGAATACAACCTAGAGAGAAGAGGAGAACTTATTTGAATAATTGCTTCATTCAGATAGTCTTGTGGCACATCTTTATGGGCCATTGTCATGATTGCTGAACAATGTAGGAGGGCACAGCCCACTGTAGGCGTCACCATCCCTAGGCAGGTGGGCCTGTATAAAAAGCTGGCTGAGCATAAGCCTGTGAGGAAGTCTTAAGCAACATTCTTGCATGATTCCTGCTTGAGTTCCTGCCCTAAAGTCTGTCAGTGCTTAGTGATAAATTCTGATGCTCAAATAAAAGCTGAAATAGACCCTCACACCCCGCAAATGTTTTGGGACAATGTGTTTTATCATAGCATTAGGGAACAAGCCAGAACAGCAGACAGGAGCCTGGAGCCCAGAGAGTAGAAGAATTTCCCATACTGCTCCTGAGCTTTTGAGGTCAGTGAAAGTAATATGCTCAAGTCCCAAAATTCTCATTTCACAACCTTGAGCTGCTAACCTCGGATTTTTAAGTTCTTTTATCTTCTCGTCACCCATGGTATTGTCACCAGCTCTCAAAGCAGAAGGAAAAATTCCAAACCTCCAAAACAACAAAACAAATACAAATCTCACCTATGCCACATCTCTCTGGTCCTACTGTGCAAGTTACAGAGTTCAAATCCAGAGTCTGTGGCTCCCACCCTTGGGATGCTGAGGCCGGAGGATTGAGAGTTCTGGATCAAGCTGGCTACACAGAGAGACCTTCCCCCTGCATCAAAGACAAAGGAAATCTGAAGATAAAGGCTTATTGAAAATGACCAAGGAGACAAAAGCCGCACTAGTCTCAGTCAGTAAAGTGAGAGTTATTATCCATAGCTCCCTGCTCAGTACTTGGGTCTCCCACTCCCCTCCCCTTCCCTCAAACCTCATCTCACCGTGTTGACCTCTATTTCCCCAGAATGCACCTGGCTCTTTCCCTTCCAGGCACACACAGCTCATTACGTTGGGGGGATCTGAGATGGCCTACACTTTGGTTTTGCAGAACCAAAGTGCTTTGGATGCCATTCGGATTCTGAGTGTGAAGCCCCCAGGGGTCCACGCAAGGTAACATAGCCCACAGGAGCCCTGATTCTGTTTTCTGGGAAGAACTTTTCTTCAGTAGCCTGAGAACCAGTATGAGGTTGGGAGATGCTGAAGAGTCTCCATGGAAGAACAGAAGGTGGGCTCTGCTCTGGGCGGGGCTGTGAGGGGCCTCATTGGCTGTGACGCAGTGATGTCATTCCTCTGGCCGCCATGGTTGTTCTCCCTTGAGAGATATAAATGACAGTTCTTACTCCTGCAGCCCAAAACAGGATTATCTGTCTGATCCTGTGTCCCTCACAGCCATGGTGAGGTCCAGCAAAGGAGACAGTCAAGGCACAGGCATTAGATTTCTCTCAGCATCTCGCTCCCTGCTGCCCTCAGACCATTCCTCTCATCCCACCCCTTGTTTCTTTTGGTCCATTGGTCTTTTTTCTCCATGAGCCAGTCTTGGCCAGAATACCCTTGTCTGTGAGTCCACCTCCTTTTGGTTCTGTTTGCTTCCTGGTTTCATTTTGTTTGTCGCGTGTACCACAGAGCCAAATACATTTACATTTAGATTTCAGAAAACAGGAAAGGTAAAACGTTCACTTAAATTTAATTACAGACCAAGAATATGATTAAAGCAGACGGTTTTAGCAAACATGTTGGGCGTGGTGGGTTTTTTATTTTTAATTTCCTTTTTTTTTAATAGAGAAAAATCAACAATGCATTGCGCTTTCCTCTTTTTTTGGGTGTCTTCTTTCCATGTGGGCTTGTCATCTCTCAAGTCCTTTCTTAATTCTCCCCCTGCCTCTCTTGCTTGTTTTCTCAAAGGCTCTGGACAACAGCCAATGATGGCTCCCAGCCAAGGTGCCCACAGTGAAACGTGAAGTAAAAATGAGTGGCTTTTCTGCTGTCCCCACACAGTCTGTCCACAGTTTGGCTGGAGGCAGAGGGAGGGCAGATGCTTCTTCAGTCCCGATTTGATGGATCGTTGTGGAGAGATGAGAGAGAAAGGTCACCTTAGGGTAGAAAACTCAAGACTGATAGGAGAGGTCAGCAGAGAGATGCGTGAGGCTCTCTCCTGTTTAGTTCTTTAAAGATTTATTTTTGTGTGATTTATCTTTTTAAGTATGTTATCTATGTGTATGTGGCTGTCCATACATGGGTAGTACCTGGTCTCCTAAAATTGAAGACAGACGGTTGTGAGCCACCTGATGTAGGTGCTGGAATCCAAACTCAGATCCTAGCAAGATGCTGCACTCTTCACCACGGAGCCAGTTTCCAGTCCCTCAGTCATTACTCCAGTGAGTCTTGCTGCCTGCCTTCACCTCTGGCTGTGCATCTGCTGTGACATGCTCTCCTTGTCACTGGTGCAGAAGAGCACAGAGGGCCCGGCGGGAGACTTGATACTTGAAGAGCAGGCAGACCGGAAGAGAAGGGTGTGTCAGTTCAAGGTCAGAGTGGCCAATGGTTTTTCACTCACTGACTATCCCCTCCCTCCCACACGGAGGAAGGGCCACAGAGTACAAAACCTGACTTGACCTGTTACTGTCACAGCACCTAGAGACTTAGGGCTTCACTCCATCCAGTGCTGTCTGGATCAAAAGCTTAAAAGCCTGTAATCAAGTTTTTGACACCAGGCCATGTTTCCAAGTCACAGTTGGCCACCTCAGATATGCTCCTTGCCTTTCCCAGCTTCTGGAGGCCACCCACACTCCTTGGCTAGTGGTCCCTCCAGCAGCACCCTCCCATGTCTCCCTCCTGCCCTCTCTTTTATCACCCTAAGATGGATCTTTCATCTGACCACAGTGTTGTTGTTTAGGGAATGTCCCTTAGTCTCACTTGGACAACCAACTTCCCCTCATCGAGATTTACAACTTGACCATATCAGATACAAACTTTTCTGCCAGTCGTTAACACGTACACAGGTTCCAAGAATCACAGCCACTTTGGGTGGTGTTAGTGCATCTGCTGAAGGGACTTCCTGGTTCCTCTGTCCAGCCACTGGTGACTGTTGTCAGTCCTGGAAATACAAGATTTGAGATAGTCACAGGTTTTTAGCGGACACCTCTGTCAGATTCAGCTAAGCATTCTTGCTATGCACAGCACAGTGATGATGTGGCTTCTCAAGGTCATGTCCCTCCCCTCCCCTGAGGTGTGAACTGTAGCTCCGTGCATAGAACCATAGCACACGGGGGCCTATGAAGGGAACATCAATGCCAGGCTGACCTCCAAAATCACAGTGGGCTCAGTGAGCTGGGGGCAGGGAAGCTCGCCCTGTCAATTCACTTTGCCTCCTTTACTTCCCCAACAAAACTTTCATATCCCTGATGCTCACAGACACCAGTGCTGTAAATGGGTAACACAGTAAGCATACAGAGATACCTCAGCAAAAAGAATTCTCAGCTGGCCTAAGAACTAGATTCTGTTCATATCTGAGAGCATCTTGAGATGATGACAGGGGACAGGGAAGAATCTCTATTGTAGTGATCTCCAAGTTAGAGTCTCCAGTTCTTTTGTTCTCTCTCTCTCTCTCTCTCTCTCTCTCTCTCTCTCTCTCTCTCTCTCTCTCTCTCTCTCTTTCTCTCTCTCTCTGTGTCTGTCTCCTTATTTAACTGTTTATGTTAACAGCTCCTACAAAACAAATAAACAAACAAAAAACCAGAGAGGATAGCCCATCCCTGTCTGTAATCAAAGCCCTCAGGAAGCAAAGGCAAGAGAATAATCACAAGTTTGAAGCCAGCCAGGATGTCATAGCAAAGACCTGGTCTTAAAAACAAAATGAGACCAACCATGTATAGTGCATTCGTTAGAGGGCCTGCTTATCACGCTGGAGGCTCAGAGTTCAGTCTCTCAAAACACATAAAACTAAGCCTGGCCCACACCTGTCGTCACCGTGCGTAGGATGGCAGGCATGGGGGTCAGAATGTTCAAGATCATCCTCAGTTACAAAGAGAGGACAAGGATGCACCGAGTTCCTCTAAGTCCAGTCTCAAAACAAATGTAAGCAAATAAAAGTATCGAAACAATGACCAAAAAACCCAGCCACAATCAAAAGCGCCAAAGTGCAAAAAAAAAAAAATCAAAATGTTGATTTCAACAAAGATGGAATTTTTAAACCAAGTTGCTTTTAGCAGATGGATTTACAGAGCCTCAGAAGGCAATTGTAAGGAAGGTATGTGGATGAATTCCTAGTGTCACATGTGTGGGATGTCTGCATCTTAATGCTGTCCAAATAAAAGAGGGAAGGAGGAGGACCCTTGTGGAAAACCACTCCCTCATGTTACCAAGTAACATTTTTTTCTAAAGGAATCAAATTCATATATTAGCAATTCAGAGACAGATAATCAAACAAAGGTTAAAAAAGATTGGCCCCCAGTCTTACAGGAGAGCGTGGTTTAGGCTGTGGGTGCCGAGGAATCAGAGTGTTTCCTTTCATATCTCCTCTCCATATTATGCGATGCAGTAACCTTTGCTCGGCGCAGATATTAAAACTCTATGCTTTGAACATGTTTTTGTACAACTGAGTAAACAAAAGAATATTATTGATTACGCTCCCCAGAGGAAAAGCTTAATATCTCTTCATCATTAGGGGTGTAGGGATGTGTGACTGAAAAGATTGTCTTAAGTCTCCAACAGAGCAGGATTGCTACAGGTCTTTCTGCAAGCATTCCTGAAGACTAGAGCAAGACACTGGGTAATGTGTTGCCAGAAGCTGCAACTGGGTCACTGGAAGACAGCGAAGTTTTTTCTGTCAGTTTGTGTTTGTGGGGAAGGAAATTATCAATGGCTTCTTGATAACCTCCTGTCTGCCATCTTGGCTTCCTAACCTGTCTTTAGAGTAAGCAGAAGTCAACAGGAGGTTCTATTTGAGGATGAAAGAGCATGAGGTGGGAGGCACTGGCCTGTTCTGTGCTGTGGCAAGCTCTAGAAATCTGAACTGTGAAGTTTGGGTCAGTAGAGTGGGGAAAAGTGGCTGAAAAATAAAAAATTGGAATTGCTGATCTGGAGCCAGAAAGCATGTGGTAAAGGAGGTAGAGGACAGGGGGACTGAGGGAAGCTTGGACTACATAGTTCCAGATGACCTGGGCCTGTATACCTGGAGCCTGTCAAAGAAGAAAAGGCAAAATGTGTGTTTAGTAAATACTCTACATGTGCTGGTTAGCTTTTCTCAACTTGACACAAACCTGGGAAGACAACATAAGCTCAGCTGAAGAATTGACTCCATCACATTGCCCTGAGTGTATGTCTACGGAGTGTTTTTGTTTTGTTTAATTGCTAATTGTTAAAGGAGGGTGTAGCCCACGGTGAGCAGGTCCATTCCTGGGGGGTGGGGGGAGTGTTCAGGAAAGGGAGCTGAGCAAGCCAAAGACTGCAGGTCAGTAAGCAGAGTTCCTCTGTGGTCTCTGCTTCAGGCCCTACTGCCAGAATCTTTCCCTGGCTTCCACTGATGATGGATTATAACCACTAAGCTGAAAGAAATTATTTCCTCCTCAAGTTGTTTTGGTCATGATGCTTATCACAGCATCATGGAAGCTACCTGGGACACCTTGCATGGCATTTGTCTTTCCTGTGTGCTGTGTGATTTCCTAAGAGATGTAAACAGATGTCTGTTCACCCCCAGGTAGAATGTAGATATCAAATCAAAGAGAGTACTCCATCCAGATCTTTCTTAGAGCTCTTGTGAGTTTACTAGGATTAGTAAACTCCAGCAGAATGGGTGACTCAGAGGCACCTACATCCCAGTAAAGTCCACTCCTCTGTCTCTCCAGTAATAGCAATTATCACTGCTTAAAACCTCTTGAGTCTTGTAATTTTTAGGAGCTTCCTGGACCTTGTGAATGTCTTTCTGGGTACTGTGTGTTCCAATTGGTCCTTGAGTTTTATGAGCCTCCCTTCACCCTTAGGAATGAATATTTCAATTTGAAGCTACACAAGCTACACCATGGAGACATTCTCTGACTTCACCAGCCTGTCTATGAACTGTGCAGGCTTTGGAAATGCAGATGTTAATTTGGGGTCTCCAATATGGTAGATTTCAGTTCTGTCCTGGAGAGATGGACAAATGAAAGAAGAATCTTGCCCCTTATCAGATTTCACTGTCTGAAGTTTGACTTGGAACAGGTAGTAAATACTAGCTACTAGCAGACACCCCAATGTCTGCTCAAAATTTTGTTTCTCTCAAAAGGCTTGAGAGCACATTGGTAACTCGACAAGGCAATGAGGTGGTTTATTAGAAACACTAATGGAGTCTAGGACGTTTTCTGAAGGACGCAGTGAGCTGACCATTTGGATGTTAGTTAAATTCCCAAGTTCTCAGGCAAGATCAAAGCTTCAAAGTGTCAATTGCTCAAGATTGATCTAAAACTATTTAATCAATGATAAAGGCATCCATCTAATCTCCAACAGGCATGATCTATATCTTACTTAGTTTCAGTCCTTAAAAGGATTACATCATATATATATATATATATATATATATATATATATATATATATATCTTCAAAATATCCACTTGTTAGGATTGAGTCTGTCTCTTTCCCCATCCCCTGACACCTTCAGAGCTTTTGTCTGTTTACACATATTTAATCTATTCTCATTTCTACTATACAGCAGACATCCTTTCATATATTCGTGGTATAAATCCTCTTCAGACTCTCTTAATGTTCTTTTCTTTTATAGCATAAATCTACATCCCATCAACCTCTGGTCTTTCCTTGAAGCGTGTTCTTTAACAAATGAAAATTAAAAATTGGGAGAGAAACCAGGACACGGGGAAAGACATGTTCATTGTAACATGACTGTCCTTCCTTTCACATCTTCTCTGACTCCTCTCCTTCTCTAGTGTGGTGTGCCACTAGTGCACACTAGTGCAAGAGGAAGACCAGATTTGCTCATGTGTAGGAAGGTCTCATACTTGGATTTGTGTTGTTTCTACCTTGGAAGATCCTGTGGAAGAGCCTACCTATTCCATATGTGGCCTGTACAAACCTTCACAACTGGATCTTCTTGTGTCTTCCTTGACACAAGCCTGAGGTACAGACTCCAAACCATCTTTCTTGACCATCAAGGGGACTGTCTCAAACACACTCTAATGACTTTGTCATCACACTGGGATGGTAGTAGCGGGGTCATGTCAAAATATTTTTTTTTTTTTTTTTGCTTTCTAAAATAATGTGTATTTACTTACTTTCAACAGAATTTCCATAGGAATTCTAGGAAAATATTAAATGTACAGAGTAAACTATCCATAGTAAATGTGGTCACCATTTTGATCCATGGAAAAATCACATGACCTTTACCATGTATAAATGCACATCAGAAGGTCTGAACTGAACAGTTTCCACTTTCCAACTATAATGTCCACCATAATCTCCAAGGCTTTATTTCCCTTATTTAGAACCAGAGAAATCACATGTAGTCCACTTCCAGTTCCTGGCCAACTTCAAAGGAATCTTTGACAAATTTCAAAAAGGCATTGTATGTAAAAGTATTTGCCATCCAAAAGGCCCTAGGAGACAAAGCTGATAGGACCATATTTTATAATCTAACCACTATCTAGCCAGAGTTGTTAGAAAGTCACTCACCCAAGCATGCATCCCACCCCATGCTCCACCGTTCAAGATGTGCTGGTAACTTCTTCCTTTTCTTGACCAGCCTCATCTCCCATGTTCCATCTTCCCCTAAGAAGCCTGTCTGTGGCTTCTTGACACCAGGGATCTTGATGAGACAGCCTCTCACACAGATCATGGACCTCGGTGGACTTTGCCACGTTCATTCTTTGTGAGTATGTGCGGGTGTGCTGGTGTGTGTGCGCACATGTGTTCATGTGTATTGGAGCCCAGCGGTTAGCCTTGAGAGCCACCCCTCAGACATTCACACCTTTATTTTTGTGGCCTGATCTGGTAAAGGCTACATGTGGTCTTGTCTGCATCACAGACTGCATGTCATTTAGACTCAAGTTCACATGTGACCCTGAGATACTGATTCTGCCATTTTTTTTTTATCTTGATGAAGAAGTGTCCCCTATAGGCTTTGATGTTTGAACATTCGACCCCTGGTTGATGTCACTGTTTTAGGAGGTTGAGGTGATGCAGCCTTTATAGGGGACATGTGTCACTAGGGATGGACTTTGAGACTAAAATGTCCTGCTCACTTCCAGTTGGTTTTCTCTGCTTCATGCCTGTGGTTCAAAATGTGAGCGTTCAGCTTCCTGTTCTTACCACCAAGCCAGCCGTCTCCCCACCGTGGTGGTGGACTCTTAACACTCAGGGACCATAAGCCCACATAAACCCTTCCTTTTGTAAGTTGCCTTGGTCACTGTGATTTTCACAGCAAATGAAATGTGACTAATATTTCAAGTTTTATGGCTAAAATTTCTTACTTTTATAATGCGTATTTGATAAAACTTCGACTCTCTCAGGGTTTATAGCTTTCTTTGTTTTCAAACTTTAGTTTGGCAACTTAAATACTTATTTTTGTGTGTGTGTGTGTGTTGTTTCTTAGATTTTTCTTTTTTAAACTCAGCTTTGATCCGTCATCTGTCCTGTGACAAAGATGTCACTTCTCAGCAACACTAAATTAATTAGTCATATTCTTGACCTCACACTGCGTGCGCCCCGCTCTCTCCTCGAAAGGATCACACCACCAGCAGCATAATTACTAGAAGTTAAGATTTTTTTTCCTAAAGACATGTTTAACCTTCAGCCCTCCCCGCTGTTACAAGCTTGCCTCTATCCGTGGGAAGGCATCTAGGCAATGCTACAATGTCTGCTTTCAATATTCATTCACATTTTAACCAATTAGATGAATAAAGGACTGGGTTGCCATTTTAAAGTCTATCCTACCTTCATTTCTTCACTTCTGTCTACACTAGTGTTATTTTTCCTTCGTTTTAAACAATTTCCTTTAACAGTTTTAAAAATGCCTATCTACAAGTGACTGATTTCCTTACTTACATTTATAGGAGAATATATTCATTTCTATTCTTATTGCTAATGAGGGTTTTGTCAGACATAGCCATTTAGGCCAGGTGGGTGGCACACACCCGTAGTCCCAGCACTTAGGATATGGAGGCAGAAGTTCTAAGTCTGTGTCTGAGATGGTAAGAGTTTTTAATGTCTGTGTCAGGGAGTAGCCTGGCTTTTGTAGGATTCCCATCTCAAAAGAAACAACAGCAGCAAAAAGAAAGATGGAAGTTTAGGTAGTAGGTTCTTTTCTTTTAATAATTAAAAATAAGTTTAATACTTCCATCAGACCTTCTATGAAAAAGCAATCCATGTGTATTTTGTATACTATTGTTTTTCATTTGTATAATTTTTTTCTTAAAGGTATCCTGAAAAGAAATCTAAACACGTGGCTTCTGATTTTAGCAGTTTTAGTTGCATAGTTCTGTACCCAGCTTTCTTTCTATTTATTACATTGGGGATTTCCCAAATTTCTTGAATCACAGACTCAAGAGCTTTCGGGAGGCAGACCAATTACTTTTCCTCTGCCTTAAATGGTATATTATGCCATGCTTCTCCTCCAAAGACTCAGAGATCATTGCTGAAGATGGATAGAAAGACTCTAAGAGCTAGAAGTCATGGATGATCCCAAGGGAAAAGCATCCTGGGACACAATACGGAAGCTGCACAAATGGGCTCATGGTGGCTGGGACAGCAGAACCCTTGGAAGGCTCAGGCCAGACACAATCCCATCATGGAGACCCAATCCCATCACAGGGAGGGGAGGCGGCAGTCCTGCCACTCGTAGCCAAGGAGCCATGGGCCTTTGATGGCTGCCAGGAGAGGGAGATGCAGTTGTATTTAAGAGTGTTGTCCTTGGTATGTTGAACATATTGCAGCTCAAAGTCACACAAGCAGGAATATGTGCACAGCACAAGTTGGACGTGATGTTGGGAAGATGGAGCTAGAAGGAGCAGAGGGTGGGCTGGCCGTGATCAAAATGTCTTGTGCAAAATTCTCAGAGAACTGATCACGAAAAGAAAAGGTTGAGTTTCCCTCGCTGTTGTTTCCATTACCCCACTTGAGTAGAGAGAACATGAAGTGTTACTCTTAACATCTTCCCTCCAGAATTCCTGAGTCTCTTGCCTTTTCAGATCCTGAGATTTCTCATCTTCTGTGCTCAGGAATACAGAACCAGCCCTGGTCGGTCTTCCTTCCTCTCCAGTGTTCATTCCAAGAATTCTTTTTTAGTTTCAAGAGTAAGGTGCCACTCATAGAACGTTCATTCAAACATAGCATAACTTTCTCTGAGACAAGAAGATTTTTAGATTTTTCCAAGTTCACTACAGAAAGTGGGAGAACCATTTCCCACCATTTCTGGAATTTTCTTGAAGTTGGACCTCTGAAGTGGCTTCTCCATTCATGTGTTATAAATGAGGCCTTTTCTGGGTTTTAGCCTCCTACACTTGAATTAATTCTAAGGAACTGGGATAGCCTTTTCTAAGGGGCCATTCATGCCAAAACTGTGGGGACACATTTAAGACTGTGTGTGTGTGTTTGTGTGTGTGTATATGTGTATGTATGTGCATACATATGGCCACTCACATGTGTATGATTTATATGTGTATACATGTGTGCATGTATATGTGCATGCATATGTGTGTTAGTGTGTATATGTGTGTGTGTGTCCATGCATGTGCATGAGTGTGAGTGCATGCATGTGAATGTGTGTTCGTGTGTGTATACATGTGCATCTATGTGTGTGCGTGTGTGTGTGTGTATGATTGTGTTCGTGTTCGTGACTGTGAGTGTGTGTGTGCACGTGTGCATGTGTGTGTACATGTGTGTGTTCAGAGATTCCTTCCACATCTAAATACAGTGCACCCATGAAGGCTTTAGATGCCCCAGGTCATGGCAGTGGTGGTGTGTTAGGTAGAGCCCAGCCTACAGCTGCAGCTGCAGATAGAACATGTCTGGAAAAGAGAGTGGAAGGCAGAACACACCATGGTTCACCAGCGTGTGGCGGCTGATTTTCTCCATGGTGTGGCTGAAAGAACTGGACAGAAGCTCTCCTTGGGACTCTCTTCCCATGGCCATGGACTTGGGCATTTCACCTAGTCTTAGAGCAGAGAGAGAATGTGGACAACCCCCTCCTCCCAGGTAGCACTCTTGGAGTAGAGAGGTGCTTGAGATTTTGCTTCTGTTTATGGTGTTCCTGCCATTATGTGGCTTCAGAAGTCTCCAGTGGGTTTTCACTTTGTATTCCGTTCAAAGCGTTTAGTCAGAATGAGACTCTCAGCCCCATCTAGCTGACAATGGAATTTCATTTTTTTTTTTTACATTTCTATGTTGAAGAATTGGCTTGAAAAAGTTCTGGTTTAATTTTGCTTTTGAAAATATAAAGTGTTTATATGTCTCCTGGGGTGGAGGAAACTACAGCATTGGGCTGTCAGAGAGAGGCTGGTTCCCTCTCAAATTCACAGCCTGAAAACCTCATGCCCCAGATGGTACCTGGAATCACGACTGTAGCTGAGGATGGGCCTTGAAAATCCTGTTAAATTCACTTAATTGACTTAAAGTGGGGCCAGTTCAGCAGGCTATACCCTAGTCTATGTGGTCCACATATCATCCCTATAGACAATTTGGATGCTAGAGAGATAGCATGCAGACAGAAGGCCATGACTAGACAGCAAAGAGATGGCCACTTTCACACTGAGGGAAGAGGGCATAGGAAACCATGTACAACACCTTGGCTAATTTCTCTGGACCTGAGAGCAAATAACCTTCCTGGAGTTTGAAGCCTCCTGGTCCCTGCACATCCATCATGGGAGTCCCACAAACATCCAGCTGAAGAGTTCAGTCTTCGCCGTCACTTCTTTCTCTCCTGCTCAGCCTCCCTTTGCTCAGGAGGCAATGTTTATCTTTTCTGTTAGACTTCTCTTTAAGTGGGTACGTCTGCTTCTATTTTAGAGTTAAAGAAGTTGTTACAGCTGATAGGGGGTTGCCTGCTGTTAGAGGGTAGATATTAGTGTGGTCCCCTAACAGTCAAATGTCGAAATCTTAACCCTTCTGGGCCTATTGGGAAGGAGGGGTTCAGTGGAAGGGTAGATAAAAAAGAGGATAATGCAGGAAAGACTGTGATCGACACACACACACACATATATCACACACAAACACACTACACACAAATACAAATACACAAACATATATACACACACACAAATACACAAACACACTTATACACATACCACACCAAACTCACTCACACATATACAGAGATATACACACGTGCATGCACACATACACATGGACATACACATAAACACACTTACATGCACACTAAATACAAACACACTCACATATACACAGACATGCACTACACACAAGCACACACACACTTATACACAGACATTCACACAAACACTTATATATACACATATACTTACATATTACACACAAATGCACTTACCCACATACACAGACATACACACACACACACACACACTACATATAAGCATACATGCATACATACATACATGGATACACATGGACATACACACACACTTTCAAGTACACATACACTTATACACTACACACAAACACGCTCATACACATACACACAGACATATACACAAATACACACAAATACAATTACATACACTCACATCACACACAGATATACTCACACATATACACAGACATACACATACACACAAACATACACACATACACAAACACACTTATACACTCAAATATACACATACAATTAAAGGATAAAAAGAAAAGAAATTCCATTCCCACTTGGATAGTATTGGTTACTCAAAGTCAGCACCCTTACCCCCCGTGTCACATATGGAGACAGACAGAATAGGCTCAGCTGTCCACCAACTTAAGAGTCCCCCCAGACACCCAAGCCCCTCCTCTAGGACTTCCCAGCCCCCAGCCCATGAGGAATTCATTTCCACTCTCTAGACACCTGTTGGCCTGTGCTTCTCTGCTATAGCTGTCTGACCAGGTGAAGACAGCTGCCTTGAAATTAAGTTACACTGTCCTTGTCCTTCCTGATGCCTCAAGAGCTGTCAAACACACCCAGACCAGGTGACATACAGGCCTGAGCTTTCCTGGGCTCCTGTTAGGCCTCTGCTCAAAGGCAGGAGAGTAATGGGAAAGATGTCATTTTTATACACCGATCTTTTTTTTTTTTCATTAACTATTGTTCATGCTTCACGCAGTCTGGGCGGCACAGATCCCTTCCTGAAAAATTTTGACAAACTCCAAGCACCATTCAGAAGCCTGAAGGGCTCTCAGTGGGACCTTGTTATTCTGAACGTTAGCAGAAAGCCGTTTTACACAATACAATGCAACTTGATTTTGTATGGTGCCTCATTCAAGCTGGGACCCCAACGGAAGCTCACGCATCCTATTTTTAATCATCTTTTGAGTGATTTAATTTCCAACACACAACCGCTCTCGCCTAATGCAACCTGCTCTCGGATCAAGGCTCCTCCTTGACAAATGACGGAGAGGGTGACAAGGGTTTTATTCCGACTCTGACTCAATAGACCACCTTGTGCCACTGATGAGGGGTATGAGTACCACCCGGGGGAGTGTGAGTGAAAGGTGGCACGGGATTTTCCATTTTCCCCCCTGAATGAAGTGCTTGTGTGCTAAAAAATCATAGTATTGAATAACAACAAAAACTATCAAAATGCCTTCACTCCCCCTGCTCTCTCTCCTTGACAACAAAAATTATTTCCCTGGTGAGGAAAGAAAGATAGCTTGGTAAAAGAGACTGCAAAGAGCTGAGATTCGTGGAGCCTAGCTCCTGTTTCTGGAGCACACTGGTCACCTCTGTGACCTTGAGTGGGTCACTTCCCATGGCTTAGGTTTGTTCTCACATCCCAGAGAAGCTAAGCCCACATATATTCCTGTGAGGTGTCTGCTTAGGGCTGGGACTTGAGTCTTTAACACCCTGAGAGCTGCAAGCCTCATTCCTCACATCCACTTTTTCCTCATGGCAAGTTGGCCGTTATTGGCTTTAACCTTCCCAGGGATAGCCAATGCTTGGAGACCTATCCAACCTCTGAGTGACAGGAAAGGACAGTGGAGTTGGGAAGCAACAAAAGCCGCTCCAACCACGCTCACCCTGGGTCCTCTGGAAAACACCTAGGTAGAATAGCCTGTTTGCTCCTGCTCTGTCAGAGGACTGACCCTGCCACTGGAAATACCGACAGTCAGATTGTGTTTAGAACTGGCATGGGTGCCAGAAGAATCCAGACAGAAACTCCTAGTCTTGATTACGTAGTGCTGTGTAGCAAAGACCAGTGAACAATGTCGAGGCCATTCACAATGGGAGGCTGCTCTCTCCTGCTCACACTTCGGATAATGCCGAGTGAAGATCTTGGAGTTGGCAAGCATCAGCCAGCTTGAGGCCTTGGCTATGTCTGGCTATAATCTCTCATTACACTCCTCAGCCTTACAATCCAAAATGGGACCTTCCTGTGTCCGGGTCAACTCCATTGGCCAATGGCAGTCCTGGGTTCCTGCATTAGCAACATGTCACGGAGGATTGAGGTGGAAGGCTTCCTTCTTTAGCAGCCAGGGAAGCTGGCCTTAGACGGTGGGCAAGGAGCCCATATAATGTCTGCAGGGCGCTCTGCCAGTTCAGCAAACAATAATTTGTTTGCATTTGTCTGGCAAAAGATCAAGCTTCTATTTAACCTCCTCCATGGTCCATGTTCCCACAGTCTGAATTGTCTCCCTGTTCTGGAAGAGGACGTCAGGTGTCACATGGCCCTGTTGGCTTATGGAAAGATGCTGAGCACTTGGATGAATTAACTGATACAAAGGGGATACAGAATCCTGGAGCCTCTCAGAGACCTTGCTTTGGTTAGCTTCTCACCCCATTCCCAGGCTGTGTCTCCTTGCTTGGTTCTCCCTGAGACTCTGACCATTCAATTAAGCAACCACCAAAGGCTCCTGACCATGCATGCTGGTTCTTGTGTCAAGGGTTTTGATCTTTAGCAGGCTCTGTGGTCTCTGTCTCCAACTTAATTCTGGTTTAGTTCATGGCTTGACTGTTTTGAGTCCAAAGGCAAACCTTTCAAGCCAGGCTCAGCTTCCCAGACCCTAACCCTAGCTGTGGTCCACAAAGCTCAGACTGCGACCCTAGAAGATAATTTTAAAGAGAATCCTCATTTTCCCTTCCTTCCAGAAACCTATGAGCTAGTGCTAAACCCTAACAGAGAAATTAAGATTGAACCCAGCAGTCCTGGGTTCAATGTAAACAAATTCTGGTCTACCTTTTACGAACTATAGGGGTTTTCTCCTCAGCATTAACCAGTTCCCCAGATCTTAATGCAGGCAGGGAATACAAGAGTCCAGCCCAACCCTGTGCTGAGTTCTTGTGCTTCTGCTAAGTCTACTAGCAGTTGAGGGAGCACCACTCTCTCTTTTCAGCTTGGACCAATGTCAGAAGCACTCACAGACCCCAGTAAAGCACTTCAGGTATGGCTACTGTGGTCTGGTAAATGATGCAGTCCAAGAAAGGGGAGATTGAAGAGAGAGATGGCCAAGATATGGGATTGTGAGACATGGGTGTTGTAGACAGGGGACCTCCGTAGATCACCCTGCACCTGATCCCTCTTTTTACATTGCTGTATCCACACTGGTCTGGAAGCAGCTTTAGCCACAAGCCAAGCTCATTCAAAGTCAGGACATTTGAGCCAGGTTGTCTTTTCTTCTGTACTTTCAATACCCAAGTGATCCACTTTTTCTGTTGTAGGTTTGTCCCCAGGCTGAGTCCACCCCAGCTTTTCTTGCCTAACTGCTATGGAGAACATCCTCCCCGCCTCCAGGAAAGTATTACTTCTCTGCCCTTTCACCTCAGGCTTTATTTTTTTTTTTTTATCTCAACTCCAACTTGATTTGTATCTCTTTCTGTGGCCTCTTACCCATTCTAAGATCCGTGGGCAGGCTTTGGATGGCTTTCCTGATCATCTGAATTTCCACCACTACGTAACCCTAGGTCAGTGTGTCACCCTCTGGGCAGCACAGGAGAGCTGACCCCGGTGGCAGGAACTTCAGTAATTCAGCGCCCAAGGCCATGTACCTAAGAAAGCTGACCCACCACTGCAGCTAGACTGCTGTGAGGTGGCATGGGCTCAGGTGAGATACCCGCCCCTTGCCTATCACCACATGAAGCAATTGGGAGAGCTCTCAGGACAGTGGGAGAGCTGGCTCTGCCCCTCACAGGCTGGAGCATTAGGGAGACTGGTCCTGCACCTTGATTGGGCAGCACAGTAGAGCTGGCTCTGGAGGCATGGGTGTGGGTGAGCCATCCCTAAGGACACGAGACCAGGATAGATGACCCTGCCCCTTGCCAGCTGCATCACTGGGAAAGTTAGTCAGACAGTGCTGGAGAGCTCACCCGGGTGATGCTCACCCGGGAGAGCTGGCAGACTGAGCAACTCAGCTACGAATCAGGCCCAGATCCAGGGCTTTAAGTTTGCCCACCCTAACATTTACCTCATCTATGAACTGCTGGAACATATGAAGGGGTCTGTCCTGCAGATCCAAAGTTGCAGGATCTCCATGACACAGAGCAACAACAGGACAATCTGGAGGAGTCCCAGCAAGGATCCAGTATTAACGGTGTAGCAGAGGCCAGAGGTCTTGAATCGAACTCAATTGCAGTTAACATTAACAAGTGGTGTGGACAAAAGGGTATACTGTGAGACACACTGCAGCTTCCATGATGTCATGTTTTTATGCTTTGTTTTGGTTTGATTTGGTTTTTTATTTTAATTTTCTTTTGTGGGGGATTGCAAGGGCAGAGGGCAGATATGAAGGGATAGAGATATCAGTGGGATTAGGATGACACGAAACTCACAAAGAGTCAGTAGAAAGTTACAAAGTTATAACTCTACATGTGAAGTGGTATAAAGTAGTGTATAAGTCCCAAACAATTTTAATTAGAGATACACGCACATGACTGTGGCTGGCATCCTTAACAATCTCAAAGTTTTATGACTAAAAACCTGCAGAATACTGGCTGTTACTGAGCCAGGTTATAATCATATTATAGAAGTATGAACATTTTCCTTAGTAATAAGCCTTTTTCATAACAAGTGTTATGAAAAAGTTTAAGCTTTTAGAATTAAAAAAAAAGTTTAAAAAAAATTTAAAAATTTAAAAATTTAAAGTTTAAAAATTAAATTAAAAGTTTAAGCTTTTAGAATAAAAGTTTAAGCTTTTAGAATTATCCTTAATTTACACAGATACAAACATCCTAATAAAGTCTACTTGGTACAGTTTAAAAGAAAAAATGGAATCTTCTCTGAGGAAGTAAATAGACTAGTTACCATCTAATACAAACTAGTTACACAACTAAACAGTACATTGAAATCTTTACTGGTGTGTTCCAATGCATAATATGTGTGTGTGTGTGTGTGTGTATGTGTGCATGTGTGGATGTGTATTTGTGTGTGCATATGTGTGTGCATGTGCATGTATGTATGTGCATATGTGTGAATGCATTTGTGTATGTCTATGCATGCATGTGTGTGCATGTGTATGTGTGTGCATGTGTGTGTGCATGTATGTATGTGCATATGTGTGAATGCATTTGTGTATGTCTGCATGCATGTGTGTGCATGTGTATGTGTGTGCATGTGTGTGTGTGCATGTGCATGTATGTATGTACATATGTGTGAATGCATTGTGTGTGTATGCATGCATGTGTGTGCATGTGTGTTTGTGTGTGTGTATGTGTTGTATTCACAACCACATATTCTTGTGTGTGTACAAGTGTATAGAACTCAGAGGTGTCTTCTTTAATCTGTTTCCACCATGTTTTTGGAGACAGTCTCTCTCACTGAATAAGCTCACTGATTTAGCAATAGAGTTGGCCAGCACATCCCAGAGATTCCTAGGTCTTTGCCTGCCTGGCACTATTATAGGTGCACAGCACCACACAGATATTTATGTGGGTGCTGTAATCCAAAGTCAGATCCCCATAGTTTATCAGCTGAGCTCCATCTTCTGAATTCGGTGCTGCTTTTTATTGCATGGAAACAGTATCTGCAAAATGACTTAAAAGTTAAGAAATGTTTATGTACAGTGGGTGTTCTGGTTTGATTTCTGTTGCTGTGCTAAAACACTCTGACCCAAAGCAACACAGGAGAAGAAACAGTTTATTTGGCTGACACTTCTTGGTCGCAGCCCATCACTGAGGGAAGTCAGGACAGAAACTCAAGGAAGAACGTCAAACAGAAATCATAGAGAAATGCTGTTTGCTCACTTACAGACTTCTGATTAGCTAGCTTTCTTATACAGCCCGGGTGCTTATGCCCAGGGAATGGTGCTACCCACAGTAGTCTGGGCCTTTCTAAATCAGTTCATAATCATGACAACCCCTGTTGGGAAACCCTGCTTTGAAGGTCATATTCTATACTATGACTGATCAGTTCCCTGAGCGTGGTGCACAGTGGAGGAGTCCATTTCTCAGCCGGACTGCCCCTTCTTCACTGACTGTATCTGGAGAGTGTCTCTAAGCGAGAGTATCTGACCTTATCTGGAGGATGGCTCTGCTGAAAGCTTCCTACAAGTGCTGCATGACTCAGTACATAAGTCCTGCTTAGACTTTCCCACCATATGATAATTAAGTATCATGTTATGACCAATCAGCACTTCCTGCCTGTAATCCCCCCTCCCCGCAAAAAAAACCAAACAACCCCTCTGAGGAAAGTCATGTAGTCTATGCCCAGATTACAGATTCAACATCCTCTCTCTGATAAAAACCTATAGGACAGGTTCTTAGAATTCTTCTTTATGTAAATGAAGCATTCAAAAGGCCTCCATCCTAGCCAATAACATATCTCCACCTTGGAATTCCCTATCCGATTCCCAAATCTATATAGCCCTTGTTTACCCCTAATAGATTTGAGCTGTCTCACTGAAGCTGATCCCAGAAGTCAATCAATCCATTGGTGTTCATGGCTGTCTGAAACCCATCCCCACTTCCCTGCCTCAGCTCCCTTTGTCCTCAAGGGCCCAATGGCCAAGGGCTCCCAGGGAGAAAGAAGGGTCCCAAGCCCCTGTGGACATGCCCCCAAATCAACCTGAACTAGGTAATCCCCTCAATTGAGAATCCCCTCTCAGGTGAGCCTAGGCTGTGTTCAACTGACAGTTAAAGCCAACCAGGACAATGGGGATTCTAGGTGTGTGTTTTGGGTACTAGGGGCAGAGAAAAGAAATAAAAAGATGGAGAAGTAGGAGATAAAGGAGGAGGAAGTAGACTCTCCTTTCCCAGCTGACCCAGCTGAAGCAAGGGGCAAAGTTTGGAATCGACTGTCAAGTAGTTTTCAGCCGATCACTCCTTGGCAGCAACCACTTGTATTTGTGAGAGAAAAAAGCAATGGCTTTAGTCAGTTCATGGCACTTCCAGCATCGATCTGTTGGGTGGAAAGTCCATCTTTTGTAGAAATGTTCCCAGACACACCCACTGACAAATGAACAGAAGACCAGTGTCCCGTGTGTGTTCAGGAGCCCCAGACACTTCAGAAAGAACCTAACTGAAGACACTCAATGATAGAAATCCTCATTTCCACATCCGAGGTCTCTTGCTACATTTGAGTCACTTAGAATTTGAGAATAGAAATAGTTTTAAAGAAAGGGATGTTTCCTTTTTCCTTCTGACTGCATCAATCTTTCTATCGTGACATCACAGCCATCTGAATGGCCTGGCCAGGGCTGAGCACAGGCTCAAGCAGGGAGCAGGAGATCCCTTCTTGACTGTAGAACTAGGGTGTAAGGGAGATGGCCCCAGAGTGTGAGCATATCCCCCTCTCAAGACTTTTTCCCATCTACTTTCCTTTCATCTGGGGGGCGGGGAGAGGAGTAGATGTACGTGCGTGTGTGTGTGTGTGTGTGTGTGTGTGTGTGTGTGTGTGTGTTGGCCAGAGGACAACCTCAGTTGTCTTCCTTAGGAGTCATCCACATTGTTTGAGACAGAGTCTCTCAGGAACCTGGCACTTCACAACTAACCTATACTGTCTGATTATGGAATTCCAGATCTGTCTGTCTTCTCTTTCCACACCAAGGTTACAAAAGCATGTGTCTCTATGTTAGGTTTTATTATTCTTGCTGTTTGTTTTTAGACATGTGTTCTATGGATGGAACACACGTCATCCTGCGTGTAAACTGAGCCATGTCAGCCTTTGTTTTGATCCCCTTTCTTGTTTCATGAGACGCACATGAAACAATATATTTATATATTCTGGAAATCAATTTCCTGTCTGATAGTCTCTCTTAATTTTAGAGCCTAGATTTCAATATATATACATACACATATATGTACATGTATGTAATGTATATTACACACACATACCCATACATATACATATATATGTATATACACACATATATATATATTAAATATACATATATATGTATATACACACATATATATTAAACATACATATATATGTATATACACACATATATATTAAACATACATATATATGTATATACACACATATATATTAAACATACATATATATGTATTCACACACACATATATATATTAAATATACATATATATGTATATACACACATATATATTAAATATACATATATATGTATATACACACACACATATATATTAAATATACATATATATTGTATATGTATGGGTATGTGTGTGTAATATACATTACATACATGTACATATATGTGTATGTATATATATTGAAATCTAGGCTCTAAAATTAAGAGAGACTATCAGACAGGAAATTGATTTCCAGAATATATAAAAAATTGCATGGGCTGGCGAGTTAGTTCAGTGTATAAAGATTCTTGCTGCCAAGCCTGAAGACCTGAGTTTGATCTCAGAACCCACACAGTGGGAGTAGGAAATGGACTCCAACCAGCCATCTTCTGACATCTACATGTGTGTCATGACACACACGTATGGATAAGTACATTTAATACAAAAAATTAGAATAAAGTATTGAGACAATTAAACACTCCTATTGCCCCAGGAATTGATGTTAATTTCCTTAGTGAGGAAAACTCACTCATGGCTCACATAGTTGCTGACACTTGCTCTGTATGGCAGACATTGCTGAGGCTTCACAGAAATATCTTCTGCAGGATCCTAAGGAAGCCTCAACATTGCTCAGCCATGGAGCCCCTCACGAGCCTGTGACAACCCGCATTTATTACTTCCAATAATTTCAATTTCTTATGCAAATTTCATCAGCGCCTTCACGGGCCAGAAAATAGACGTGTGTGTGTGTGTGTGTGTGTGTGTGTGTGTGTGTTTGATATGGTAAAGTCTCAGATACTGAGAAATACCTGATGATATGGGAAAGAGAGTAGAAAGATGAAGTGCTTTAGAACTCTAGAATTGTCTGAATTATCTCAGATCCAAACTCTATTTCTTTGTGTAAAATCAAGGAAATAACGGCTCATTTTTTCATAAGATAATGATAAACCATTGCCCAGTTTGGAGACGATGGTCTGAAGTGTTGTTTCTTAGTTGACATTTTTCCCCAGTTGGATAACT
>NW_021604602.1:2797876-2806605 GCF_004785775.1 Grammomys surdaster | reverse complement strand
CTTCCAGAAAAATAAACAAATACCCAAAACAAAGATCTCAGTGTCATTCTGAGGAAGGACACATAATCAAGATTATCTACATAAATCAGAAAATCAAGTTTGTGATGGTCATTGAAGTCATAATGAGACATCATGTGACATGCCCAGAAACAGGAAAGGGTAGTTTGTTTGCAATCAAGAGAAAGTGCTGACAAGAGAAGCAGACCAATTGGTGATCCAGGGACTGGTAGAGGAGGTGTGAATGGAGCTATTGCAACTCTTTCAAAAGCTAATTGTTAAACTCCACTGAGTGTTCTCAGGAGAGATGGGAAAATGGCAAGAACAAGTCAAGTCCAGAGAAAAATTTGGAGCTTAAGAATATAATTTATGAAATGGGCAGTCCAAGAGAGGATCATAAGCGGCCTGAATGCAGTAGGAGACGTGAAGTAGATACAGACTATATAAATTATCTGACAGGAAGCTCAGAGGAGAGAGAAAAAGTTGGATAAATTTAAATAGAGTCACAGTCACATAAATATGCATTCCATTAAAATTCCAGAGGAAGTGAAGACAAAAATGGCGTTGAATAATAAAATATTTCTAGTTTCTGCACTGAGGATTAAACCCAAGTCCTTGTGTGTGCAAAATTTGCAATCTACTCCTAGCTGCATACACTCAGAACGTGGAGTGGAAAAATAAATGAAGACACAGAAGCTAGAAATGTCAGTATGTGTAGGGAAATATGCATGGCAGGTCCATGATCCCCGGAAATCATTAGCAGATAATATTCTGGATCTTTCATATGTAAAGTAACACAGCCAGCAAATACAAGTATCCAAAGAAAAACCTGCACCGTGCAGAAGTAGATAATTGTGATGTTCACGTACAACTTTTGATTAGATATGAAGAAGTTTGGAAATCAAATATGTATCTTTCAATTCCTGAGCAAAACCTATCAACCACAGCAAAAGTACCCTTCAAAACAAAATAACTATTATATTTTCAAAATAATTATGAGATTTTCATAATTTTAGGTCCCATTTGCAGAAAGTTCATAATACAAGAAGTGGCCAGAACTTCCACAGTCAGACTGTCAGGTGAGAAGGAGCCACGAGGTGCAGGGTAAGACTTGGCAAAGCTGACATTTAATCCAGCTGAATAAATATGTATTGTAGCATGAACTGGAGATGGGGAGAGGAGAGAGAGTGACATGAGAGGGTCTTGGAAGCATGTCATTGAAAGGTTCTTCATGGTTGATGATACATTTTATACAGCTATAAAGATATAAACTAATTGTAAGAAGAAACACAGTAAAATCATGAAACAGGGAGGTAGTCTAGGAAGGGCAACAACAACAACACCCCCTAACATATTCATAACAAACACAAACCATGTGATCTGGGTATTTGTACAGGCCACACCCACTGAGCACTGGCTGACTAACGAGGTGTACACATGGTCTCTTTCTCTCCATCTCTTCCAGAGTGCTGATTGTCAGGGTGAGTGGCAAATGTCTGGGAATATGTTGGACAGATGAAAACCTTGACCAAGCAGCAGAGTAGATGGTACTCAACTGTAGCTGTCTTAGTTAGGGTTTTACTGCTGTGAACAGACACCATGACCAAGGCAACTCTTATAAGGACATTTAATTGGTACTGGCTTACAGGTTCAGAGTTTCAGTCCATCATCATCAAGGCAGGAACTTGGCAGCATCCAGGCAGGCCTGGTACAGGAGAAGCTGAGAGGTCTATGTCTTCATCTGAAGGCTGCTAGGAGAAGACTGGCTCCCATGTGGTTAGGAGGAGAAGGATCTCATTGCCCACCACCACAGTGATCCACTTCCTCCAACAGGGACATACCTAGTAGAGCCACTCCCTGAGCCAAGCATATACAAACCATCACAGTAGCACACCCCTACTTTCATAGTGTTTCTGGAAAATCAGTGGTCTGCCATCATGTAGAGAACCCCAAGCATTGGTTCTCAGATCCTTTCATACCCAAAGATTATGGAGAGACCATTTGCTTATCATCTATTGCCATAATAAATAACATGTTAATTTAAATATATTTAAGACAGATTAAAACTGTTAATTTGACATTTTTATTGTTAAAATTTAACAGCAAACTCCCATTGTATTATGCTAATAGAAGTAATGTTTTAATGAAAAACAATTTTGTTTCTTTTTTGTTTTTCTGTTTTGTTTGTTTTATTTTTTAGATGGTTTTACTTACCCTAGGCTAACCTTGAACTTGATATGTAGCTGAGACTGGCCTAGAACTATCAATATCCTGCCTTAGCCTCCCAAGTACTGAAATTATAAGTGTGAACACTACACCAGTCAAAACAATCACTGATTTTTAATTTACATAGTTTTTTTTTAATTAAGAAAGTAATGAGATATGGCACGGCATGGCCCCTTGCTTAAGTCTCTTTTACATTTGGAAAACAAGAACATTCTGGCTTTTGGATCCAAACTGTGCAGATACTGTCTGTGAAGAGAGGAAGAGATTCTGAACCTTTTCAGACTGTTTGTGGTGTTTCCTGTTTTAAGACCCCCCCTTAAACTGGAAAAGAATTAGTTTCTTAAAGTTGGCTGCTGGGTGCTGAACCTTTGTATCCATCTGCTTTAGTGGAATTTTGGGGGAATCTGTGACCACCAGATGATACTGGAGAAGTAGTCAGCCCATTCATGGGGTCCACAGTCTCATCAATAAAAGTATTTAATAGTGGACACAGAGGGAAGCAAGAGGATAATTTATGAGAATTTGAAAGGAAAACTGCTAGATCAGGCAAACCCGGTGGAGGAGAGAAGGAAGTTAGCCATGCAGTCTGAGTTTGAGTTACCTACATGACAGTCAAGCTGTGTGGAGGGGAGTGACCTGGGAGAGAGAGAGGAAAGAAGCCCAAAGTATTAGAAGAACATGCTTGGGCTCTGGCCAGCATCAGAGAAAAACAGATAGAAACAAAGACAGAAGAGCTGCACCTTTCTGAATCGAGGCAGCATGGTAGATCCTCCCAGCCCACCCTCAGCCCAGTGTGCAAGCATCTCAGCCTGTAGGGACTACACCAGAGGGTGGGAATTCTCGGAAAGAAGATACAGTCTTATTAATGAAATAACTATTCTGCTTAGACTATTAACATGTCTAAAGAATGATCCCTACTTCTTGAGGGCTGCCCCCTTGATCAGGTGACCCATCAACTCTCCCAACTTGGATGTTATGTCTCTACTCAGGCCAGAGATTCTGTTTTCCTGACCTGGAAATGTCCCTTCATGGGTCTTTACTGCTGATCTACCAGCAATTTGAATAGATATCTAACCCATGTACCATTTTATAACATCATGTGCAAGAGTGGTGGGTTGGAACATATTAGTTAATTGAGTTATGTGTAACTTACAAATGCGGACACATTTCATTACATATATAATTATATAATTAAAAGCAAATCACCAAGCACCTCATCTGTCTGCACTGGAAGCAAACAAGGTCATAGTAGAAGAAGCAGGCTTTCAAATGTTCTATTTCTCTCTTTCTCTTAAAGCTTCAAATTTTGTTCACAACAACAACAAAATCCATGGCTATCTTTATTGTGTCTGTTGTCATACACCCTGCAATGCTTGCCTCCTCCCATTTTTCTAAATGGCCCGTTAGGCATGAAGGTGGCCCAGCAGAAAAGATTCTGCTTTAATGTAATCTACACACTTGGCTTCTGAAGAGTTGAGCATGCCGTGCAGAGACACTAACCAGAGATCCCATTTTGTGTGAGAATGTGATACCTATGTGCTTTTGAATGAAGAGAATAATCCGTGATTTTTTGGTTACTGTTATTTTGAACACATTTGTTTTGAAGCAGGATTTGACAGCAGGTTTGTTCACTGCTTGACGTAGTCTGGTGACATCCTGATTGCTGTGAGAAGCCAGTGGCTTGGCCCATTGTGGTTCTCTGCTGTCCAGGGACAAAAGGACTCCAGAGTAGACTTAAGGACCATCATTTTAGTATCTTGAGTTCAGGAAGAGCTGTCTTTTGAAAGTCAAGGCCTTCTCTGTTCTAGCAGGAAAGAAAATTGATAGATTAAATATCATTAAAGCATATTCTCCCTGGTTGTGCTTGCATTGAGGGAGATATTTTACTAAAAATATAACCATCATCAATCTTTACGTAGCTAAGCATGCATTTATTTTATTTTAGAAATGTTGCTCCATAAATGCAAATCCAAGGATGTACAATGAATCCCCCTATATGGGGATAAATTCTGTTCATATGTTAAAGGACGTCTTTCTGATTCTTTTCTCTGCATCCACACTAATTTTTCAGTCTGCCCTTTAAAAAAGAAAAAAAAAACTTAACATTGTCTCATGAACAGTTTTTCATATCGTTAAATATTGATGGAGGACATCACTGTAAATTATTCAGTTCCCCCTCTGACAGGACAGCACATCACACCTGCAGTGCTGTCTGGCTGCCCGGTGAGATGGTTTCAGAAGAGATGAGCTAGTGTTTCAGGAAGTCTTCCTCTGGATGGTGCTGTTTAGGAAGGAAGATTGTGACTCTTGAATGTCTGTGGCCACTGCCATCTGCTAGTTACTCACAGGATCCTGAAGACCATCCCCACATCCTGGTCTTTTCTCTCTATCCTTTTGTGCCGTGGTGATATCCATTCTCAGGTCTACAGCTCCGTAGGTACTCATACCTGCTGGCTGCGTAGCACATCTCCGAATTCAATCCCCATGTCCCAGCCTTCTCCCTCTTCAATTCTCCTTGGGACTGCCCAAAGATCTGCCATCTTTTTGCACCGACCAGCTTTTGCTTCAGATCTTGGACACCTGTCCAGATGAGTCCACACAGCCTTGTGGCAGCAGTTAATATTTTGATGGTGCGTCATATTCCATGAGAAGGATTTGGGTTAATGTTGTTTATGTGTTGTCCAGTGAGAAGAATGAGTTTTCGCTACCATGACCAATCTCATCCTCTTAGCATGACCATCCATAGATAGCTTTTATTTCGTTAAAACTTAGTTTAATATATGACCAATCTCATTATCTTAGCATGACCATCCATAGATAGCTTTTATTTCGTTAAAACTTAATTTAATATATCTTTACTCTCGATTCTGTGATCATATCTAACATCACAAAATCTCTCCTGTGGCTTATTGGGATGACTTTATGATTTAATACTTTGAACTCTGTCTAGTTAATGTCTGTAAATGGAAGAGGCATACTTGCAACTCACTTTTCATATGTAGCTCAATCAACACTTCCACAAGCATTTATGGAATAGGCTTGATTTTCTAAGTTACTTATTTTGTGGTGTTGATAATGAGGCTAGCAACCATTTGCAGATGCTTTTGGATTTTCTGGGAAAACAAAAACAAAATAAGACAGCAGAAACAGCAGCAGCAGCAACAACACCACATTTTATTTCCACGTTACTTGCTTTTTATTGTTTTTTTCCTGCTTTATTGCATTGGCCACAGTCCCAGTGTGCTACTAATGCAGAGCACTGTGCTGACATTTTTGCCTTGTTCCTCATTTACTGGAAGAGAACTAAGCTGTGTGTGGCCTTGACCTAACGTGTCTCTGCAGTTTCCTAGTTGTTTTCAGATTAGGGATGCTCCATGCTATCCCTGGTTCTTCCAACATCTTGGTTTGTGTTTTTCATGAGAGATTGGAAGTATTTTAAAATCTGTTTCCTATATAACTGTTAGCTCTGTATATGTTTTCTTTTTCACTGTTGTTAAATAGTAGTTTTAAGTATAATGCATTACTATTTATGAATATTTCTGAATCTTAGTTTTAGCTACTGGTATGGGGTGTGTGTGTGTGTGTGTGTGTGTGTGTGTGTGTGTTGTACTAGGAATTGAAAGCAGGGGCTTAGGCTTGACACACCCACAGACCATTGATTTGCTAGAATTTTATTGAGGATTTTGCATTTGTATTCTTGAAGGGTATTACTTTTAAGATTCCTTTCCCTGGAAGGAACTGCAGAGAACTTTTCATTGCTAAAGTATTTTGTAGAATTGGCCAGTGAAATCCTGTATTCCTGGATATTTTTGGTAAGGTTTCTACTTTAATTGATACAGAACTATTCAGGCTGTTCATTTCTTTTGGGGTGAGTGTTTGTGGTTTGTGACTAATAGGTTAATGTATTTCATCTCTGCTGACAAACTCCTGCGTGTGCAGAATTGTTCATAGTAATCACTGTGATTGCATGAACACATGAGATCTGCTACAGAGCTTCTTCTATTTACTCCTAAAATAGGAAATGTATGAGTTCTCCCTTTGCCCTGATAGTGGACATAAAAGAATCCTATTATATCTTTTCAGATATTCCCTATTGATTTTTAATTTTCAGCTAAATTTTTTATTGATGCATAGTCTTGGTACATAGTAATGGGACTCAGAGCAACATTTTCATATGTGTATATAGTGAAATTTTTCTATATATATCTTGGAATTGAGTTGTGTTGTTAGGTACATGTATATTGAGGATTTGTTATATTATGGCAAATTGACCCCTTTCTTCTTGTGAATGACTTTCTTCATAGCTGGCGGTTTTTCTTGCTCCTTACTTTGTTTGATATTAATAAAATTACCATATATTTGTTTTCAGTAGGTTTCAGTGTCATGTTTCTACTTTTATCCATCTTTATAATTCCATGTATATACCATGTTGTATTCTCACATAATAAATGAGTAGCTTAGACAGCCTATAGTTAGTTGGGTTTTAGATTTCTTTATTACTTGCTTGATGGAATTTGTTTTCCCTTTTTCAGTGTTAGACACCAAACTCAGGGCTTTGCAGAAGCTGGCCAATAGCTCTTCCCACATTCCAACAATCTTTGTCTCAATAATTTAAGTTATTTACTTTTAATATAATCATTGGGTACATTTTTCAGAAGGAAAACAACTTATTATTTATTGTTGGTTAGATTTTTATTCCTTGCCCTGCCCCAGCACATTTTAGTTATGAGGATTTAAACAATTTACGTTTATCTACTGAGATCTTGACTGTACTCGTTTTATAAATTTCCAGATCTTTCCCAGTAGATCACCATAGGCATACTCTACCTTATGTTCCATCACAGAGTTCTCCGCAGCACATATGCTCTCTGACATCTTCCTTTTCCATTCTTTCTTTTGATTCCACATTTACAATCTAAATAGATCTAAATTCCACAGTGGAATCCCTACCAACCAACGTAACTATGCTTGTCACCAATTACCACATACACTTTAAGATCTTAACATGAAGGTGTGGTAGCATATTCCAACAATTTTAGCATTTTTTGTTGCTTATTTTTTTTTCCTCACATGGATTGACATAGAAAGCTTCTGGCTTCCTAGAAGGGTCCTTTCCATTTCAAGTTAAGAAACCCCTTTCTTTTTCAGAAACATATCATGGCAGACTCTTGAGTTCTTTCATATAAAAAAAATATTTCTTTCGTCTTTACCCATAATGACATTCTCACCATGGAGAGTTTTAGTTTTTCTGTCAGTGCTTCACAGTGTCATCCACTTCTTCCTGAAATCCATGGTTCTGATGAAGAAATTTCTTTTAATAGTTTGACCATGCTATGTCTGAGAATGGATATCTCTGAGTTGATCTTGCCCGATGTTCATTCCCACGCAGTCCTAGGAATGAGTCGGCACGGAGATCAGTAGAGAAAGCTATCTGATCTCCATGTAGAAATGACCTTCCAGAGAGAGGGGGCAGGAAGGTATGCTGAGCAGAGAAGCCATGGACTTGTTGGAATTCTAAGACTAGTTCTGCTTGGTTAGTATTCTTCCTTGAGCCACAGTCAGTGATCATCCAGGTTCTATAGGTTACAAAAATGAGCTTGTGTCTGCCTCTCCACTGGCTTGCTCCATTGGCTACCATTAACATCTCTGAATAGCATCCCTTAAGTGTTGTCAGAAGTGGATCCAGCACTTGGACTACTAGGTTGATCACTCAACTATCCTCCTTGCATCAGTCATTTGAGTGACGCATCTCCATGACGGCTGTGGTAGATTCATATTGATTGCCAATGTAACAAGACCTAAAATCACACAGGAGACAGACTTCTGGGCAAGGCTGCCAAAGAATTTCCTGATGGGTTTAGCTGGGATGGGAAAGTTTATGGTGTATATGGGCAGCAGCAGTTCATGGACTGGAGTCCCAAGCTGAATAGAGAGAAGAAAATGAACTGGTGACCACCATTTGTCTCTCCCTCTGCTTTCTGACCGTGAATGCAATGTGGCCAGCTGCATCTAGCTTAGGCTAGCTTCCCCTGCCGTGATGACTGTATTCCCTTGAACTGTGAACCAAAAGAAACTGTTTTCCCTGAACCTGCTTCTTGTCAGCCTTGTTAACATAGAATTTAGGCAAGGGGCTATGCAAATGTCCTATCTGATTTAGTCTGGACTGTGGCCTTGGCACTGGGGTCTAGTAGAAAGGCCAGGGGAGAGACTTGGGTGACAGATGGGCCACAGCAGCAAGAGTGTAAGAGACAACAGTGAAAATGTTCAATATGATGCCAGGTACTCAGGTTTGGGGTGTATGTTTCCACACAGGGTTAATGAATCACACGCAGATTTGGTGTGGGCCATCAGTCAGGGATAATTCAGGTTTTCAGTTTGTGTGATTGCTCAGATACAGTCCAAAAACAACAGTAGGCTCTTTTGTGAGAAAGGGAGGGATGAAGAAGATATGCATAGCATTTGATGAAGAGAGAGAGAGAGAGAGAGAGAGAGAGAGAGAGAGAGAG
>NW_021604602.1:2751612-2797776 GCF_004785775.1 Grammomys surdaster | reverse complement strand
AGAGAGAGAGAGGGAGAGGGAGAGGGAGAGGGAGGGAGGGAGGGAGGAAGAGGGAGAGACAGAGACATGGAAAGACACAGAGAGACAGAGAGACAGAGAGACAGAGAGAGTCCCAGAAGGACAGGCAGTTTTGAAGCAATGACAGAGGGGAATGAAAGGTTTCTATGCATAAGGAAGAACCAGACCCAAGAGAATGAGGATCCTGGCAATTAAGTGGTGAACCTTTATCACAGGCAGAACTGACGTGTCCCCCGATGTCCCCTTGTCTGGGTCAGCAAGGTGACCTCATATGCATGTGTGACACAACATTTAATTGGCAACCAGAATGAACTCCGGCACTGGAGTCTTTTATGAAAATGAGCTCCAGTAGCTCAGCCCCTGCAGAATTGATGTGGTCCTCAGAGATTCTCACTTCTCCCTCACGGCATCTGAGTATGGAAATTGAGGCCAGGTGGTGATGCAGGGGACACAGTCTTAGTCACAAAGTCCTTTACTCTCAGAAACGGTAATAATCACAGCTCCAGTATGGCTCTTGGCCCCTGGCTGGTGAATCTCAGCCAGGCCTTTAGATCCTACTCAGATGAATGTTGCCCACTCTTCCCTCAGGTCTGTTACTTCTTCAGTTCTTCCATTCATGATAGTTTACCAGGATAAGCATGGTCCTAAAGGTTCTTCAAGGTATCATGGAAGAAATTTGCCGTTGTCTAGTCCCCCACCCTCCTGCCCTCACCCTTGCCACCTGCCCACCCACCGCCTCCTCATCTGCCTCACGTGCCAGCATCTCTGTGAGACTGTATCTGAGAAAACAACCTGTTTCTTTTGTCTACTTCTAAATATTGTGTTTGCATGTCTTAGAACCAGCTTCTACTCATAGTAATGTTGGCCTATGGAATTCCCTGAGCTTTCCCATCTGCCAGTCTTTCTCTGGTATGTATCTGCCCCTTCTGTGGCATGTCAACCTTTCTGCTCAAAACACTCTTCTGTGTACTGGACTCCTAACAGCTGTCCCGACTTGAAGATTTCCTGGGAATTCTGGGAAAGCCATAGAGAATCCCCAGTGTCAGTCTGGTTTTCTTCCTGGCCTGGCTTTTGATCTAATTCAAGCCCACTCAGCTAGTCTGTGTGTAGGCTACAGGTTCTGGGAGGTCATGTGACATCCTGACACGAAAAGGCCACATACTCTTGACAGTAGCATCATCTTATATGTCATGAGAAGGCTCAGTGACTGGTCCAGGGTCTTATAGCTTTTGAGGGTTCAGAGAGGACTCCTCTCCTAGGTGACCACAAACCACTCGGACGATGGAGAGAGCGGGAGGTCATCCTGAGAGGAGAATGAACAGATAGGAGGTCTTGAGGCCAGGTGATTAATGATCTTGGACTTAGAAGATGAAAATATTAATAGCACTGGACTCATCCCTGCTTCCTTGTGCATCAAGAGTAATTATATTTGCCCATTAGAGCATGAGAGGGCCCAGATTTGAAATTATTGTATGGCTGGCAGTTTGGAGCATGACTCCAAAGCCTGCTCCTGTGGTTTGTGCCTTTGGAAACCTTTCACTTTGGATATGAACGTTATATATTAGCTCTCATCCAATGAGGAATAGGAGAAAGCTCATGGAATGTCCCTTGACTGGGTTAAGAAGACAGTGGCTTCCATTTCGTGGATGTTTCCCTTTGCTCCTTCATCTGTGTTTGATAGTTAGAACCTCCTAGAAGAAATTGAGATCAGTCTCTGGCCAACAAGTAAACCATAGAGACCATTGGATCAGTAGCCACTGGGAAGTGATTCCTGACAACTGGTCCAGGAATATTGAAAGGGGTTATCCTGGGCTTGTGCTTGCAACTGTATGACAACCTAGAGATAGATACCCAGGGCCCATATCCCATGCTTGACTCCAGACTCTTAAGAGACCCCAAAGAAGAGGAACCAGCTGGAACAGGTGCAAATTATCTAAGCATAGGAACTGCAAGACAGGATACTCAGGATATGTAGATTTAAGCCGCTATGCATGTCGGGGGAGGGGTACTGTTACCCCGGTGATCTGTAACTAGCACAGGCAAGATATGCACATTACTATACTGTGTGCTGCCATGGACACCCCCAAATGAAACTCATTAATATTTCCACCCCCACACCGTGCTTGCTCCTAGTCTGAGAGATGAAGGGAGATTATAAATAACATGCCATTTGCTCAGCTCCGATTCTGCTGCCCCAGGAGTTTGTACCAGATGTACGGAGGAACATCCGGTTTTCAGAACCTTCTGGATTTCAGGATTTCAAATAAGTAGCTTCGGACTGTCTCAGCATTCCCCAATGATGTCACTGGGATGAGATGAGAACATATTGGGGATCTCATGGAACAACATGGGAAGCCCTGGTGTCAGACTGTGAACTATCACCATGGAATGTAATCAGCGTCCTAAGTCCCATTCTGACCTGGCAGGAGAATCCAGATATGCAGAGACCCACCTGACTAGGCAGGGTCCATGACACTATTCAAAAAGTCACTGGGGAATCTTCTGTCCAGAGAACATTTGCTGGACAGTTGCCATGCAGTGTTGTTTTGACCTAAAAGGTGACAGGCATGATTCACCAGACAAGGAAGGTGGCCAGTGCTTTCGTAAGCCTTTCCCTATTTCCAAGAAGAAAAAAAAAAAGTATTATCCTTTCAGAATGCCCTAAAGAACCAAACTGGGAGCTTAGAAGACAACATAGTTTGTGGGAAGATGGGGTTCACATTGAGATGCCCTTTGACCCCACAAGAGAAGCTCAAGGAAGTTCTTACTTAGTCCTAGACTGTGGTCAGTGGAGCTTGGAGACCCTTCTAGATGTTTCTGGATGCTGTCCTTCCAGAGAAAGCTGAGACCACACGGAGGGTCCGTGTGAGCAGTGTCATAGAGGATTGTGAAGTCCTCCGTATAGACTCCAGGACACCACCCACTTTAAGAACTTATTCAAGGAATGTGTATGCCAATGATTTTAATATTTATGATGAAAGGACAGGCACATTCACTTCCTGCAGGGTCCTGCTTACTTTATTTTATTTTGACACTTCTTAACAAAATTAGATCTTTTGCTTTCATTCTTTTTATTTTTATTTTAAAGAATTAACCTATTTTTATTTTATGGGCATGAGCATTTTGCCTGCACGTATGTCTGCCTACCGTGCATATTCAGTGCCCTCAGAGGTCAGAAAAGGGCTTCAGATGCCCTGGAACTGGAGTTATAGATGGTTGTGAGCTGCAGTGTGGGTGCTGGGAGCAGAAGCTAGGTCCTTTTCAAGAGCAGCCAGTGCTCTTAAACCCTGTCTTTAGTTCTCCTCTCTTTAAGAAAAAAAAAGTAATCTCCAATAAATAAGTAACTCTGAAGATCTTTGAATTGTTTTTCCTACCTCTGTGGCCTGATGTAGGGAAAGGCCCCGGCTTTCCTGAAGTCACCTGCACGGTTCACACCCACTGGAAGCTGACTGGGCCTTTCACTCAGGAGCTGGGCTGAGGAACTACTGGGCTGGCTCTGGTAATGACTGCAACTGTAATACTCTAACATTCCTGCAGGCGATTTTCTTTGGTTTAATTAGATGAACGGCGCTACTTTTTTTTTTTTCCTTTCCGCAAAAAGGCTTTATTATGTAGAAATGAAGTATGTACAAATTTAATTTTTAATCTTGTCACTGCAGTGTGGGAAGAAACAGGCTGATTCTTTTAATATACCTCCTTTGTTTAAGGAAAATTAAATTAATCACATCATAAATGTTTATGAGTAATTGATTTAAATTTTTGTGCTCTAGTCCAAAGTAAGAGAAATAAGACTGTCAAATTAGCCAGAAACTCAGACAAGATTGCGTGCTCCCTTCAGACTAGAACAATCTACGTCAGCAGTAGGGCATCTAACCCTACAGTCAGGAATGAGGCAGGAGGATTACCAGTTTGAGACCTGCCTGAACTCCCGAATAAGGTCAAGGTCAGCTAGCACTAAGTATGGAAATTCTCCCCCACCTCCGAAATTAAGAGTAGAGGAGATAAAAGGGGAAAGGAAATAGATGAAGGAGGAAGAGAGAGGAGACAGGAGGAAGTAGAAAGGAGGGGGAGATGAGTCAAGGAAGAAGGAAAGGGAAGTGAAGAAGGAAGGGTTAAAAGAAGAGGAAGGAGAGAGAAGAGGAGGAGAAATGGAGGAGAAAGAGGGAGGAAGGGTGACACAGGGAAGGGAAAGGAAGAGGAAGAAGAGGAGAGGGAGAGGAGAGGAGTGGGATGAGAGGGGAAGGGAAATGGAAGTGGATAATGAGGAGGAGGAAGAGGAGGAAAAGGAAGAGGAGGAGGGAGAGAAGGAGCAGGAAAAGGAAGAGGAAGAAGAGGAGGAGGAGAAAAAAGGAGGAAGAGGAAGAGGAGAAAGAAGAGGAGGAGGGGGAGCAAGAGAAGGAGGAGAAGAAGGAACAGGAGGAAGAGGAGGAAGAAGAGGAGGGGGAAGCAAGAGGAGGAGGAGAAGGAGGAACAGTAGGAGGAAGTAACAGAAGGAGGAACAGGAGGAGGAAGAGGAGGAAAAGGAGACAGTAGCCAGATATGCTGGTGGAAGGAGGCGTCAGTGGTGTGACTTGCCATGCTTGTATATTATTCAGCTTCCCAGTGGTGCGGATGCTACATGGGGTCGGTAGAAAGCACACTTCCAGTTTGGGGTTGAGCTTTTTGCCAGGCTGGCACACTGCTATACCATCTTCCTAGTGTGCAGAAGCAGCAGCAGCAGCAGCAGCAACAGCGAGCACAGTTCTGGCAGGCTCCAGATCAGCTCCTCCTTCACAGGGCACTTCACTGCTAAGCTAGCATGTGCTGAAGATCCGAACTGGCCAATGCCTGTCCCCTCTCTATAGGTTTTCAAACTCCATCCTATAGGTTTTCAAACTTCATCCTAACTCTGCCATCTCTCAGTGACTCAAGGGCAGAAGAGAACCAAGGAGAGGAGTCGAGCCTTGTGGGAACAGTCAGGGCACACTGCCTGCTGCCTGTCCTGCCTTTTTCAGTGTGAGCCTTTCCTGTCCACTGTACCATGTTCAGCCTGACATCAGATGGGGTTCAACATGTGGGATTGTTAGGGCTTGAGCTTTCAAAGCCTTGGAGTTCACTGAAGCACAAACAGTGTCAGAGCTAAGTACCAGAGGAATATGATGGTGGCTGCAGACAGGAAAGCAAACACGGAGAAAATGCTCCAAGATACCACCCACCAGGTCTGGCACACAGCCAAGACAGGGAGGTCCCCTGTCTCTCACTCCATGTGTTGCCTACAGGGTCACCCTTCAGTTTGTCATAGGCCTTCATCCTCTCTTCTCACCCATGCCTTCCTTAGTCTTCTTTGTTGGGTGTGTAATCATTTTATAAGTGTATATGTTTATGCAAAATACATATTTATAATATAGAAAGCATATATTATTAAATATGCATTCTATTTAAACACATACTTATAATATTGAAAATATGTAATTATGTTCAGTGTGTATTCTGTGAAAAAGAGCGTAGGACATAGAGTGTTCAGATGAGAAAAAAATTACCTCAGGGCTGTTCTGGATGGCTTTTCTTTAGCTGGTAAAATATTTTTTAAGCTTTCACCAAAAGTTTCCATTGACACTGTGTTTGCTCTTCCTGGACAATAACAGGGATTTGGTTTTATATCATTTTCTTGTGTGTACACGAGTGTTTATATGTGTGTGCACATGTATATGTATACACAGTGCATATATATGCAGGTATGAGAGTACATGTTGTGTGTATGTGGGGTTGTACAAACATGTTTGTCATTCCCCAGGTACTATTCACCTTGTATTTTAAGACAGGGACTCTCCCTGGCCTGGAAGTCACCAAGTAGACTATGAGGTTGGCCCACAAGCCCCAGGGATCCTCCTCTCTCTGCCTCCCCAGAACAAGGATAACATGGGCATGACACCACACCACACTTTTTTATATGTATTCCGGGCATGGAACATGTGCTCTCATGCTTGTAAAGTGAAAATGGTAGCACATACGTCATCTCTCCACCCCTTTGGATATAGAACAGTGGTTTGCAACCTGTGGATCATGACCCCTTGGAGGGTTGAAGGACCATTTCATAGGAGTCACCTAAGACCATCATAAAACACAAGAGTTTGCACTATGATTCACAGCAATAGCATAATTACAGCTATGAAGTAGCAATGGAAATAATTTTATGGTTCGAGGTCACCTCAACATGAGGAACTGTATTAAAGGGCCACAGCATTGGGAAGGTTGAGAACCACGAATATAATTTTCTAGTCACAGGGAGCTCTTCTCTGTTCTATAGGATGCTTAGCAGCCTTTCTGACCTCTGCTTAGAAGACACCCAGTAGCATCCCCACCCCTATCAATATTTGAACATTGAAAGAAGTTTCTAGATATCACTAAATGCCTCCGGGAGTAAATTTGCCTACCAGGTTGGCCCATGTCTGGCTAGAAATAAGCCATCATTGCCCACCCATAGGGCTCCATGCTCTAAGTCCGTATGGTGGGTCAGGAAAGGGAGGCCAGAAGAGACTTCCTCTGTCAAAGAAAATATTGCTGGTAGATGACAACAATGGACTTCAAGACAAAAATGATTCTGCAGGTAATTTTTAAAAAGTCAGCATTTCCATAGCAATGGGCATCCTCTAAAATGGTAAGATAAAACAGAAATTTGCCATGGGTCTAAACTCTTGAACCAAGATATGAAGAAGCTCAGGTCAGAGAAGGGTTCTCAAGAAGGAATGAGGAAGCTGCCAGCAGGACACAGGCAGAACTTTACAAGAGCAACACCTTTTCCATCCCCAGGAACTCGACCACTGTCTCTTGCTACAGTTTGAGGCTGCTTCTCCCTGGATGCAGGTTGCTCACCATGAACTAAACAAGAGCACAGGTACCTGTCCAAAGAAACTGGCCAACTGCTCAGTAACAGGAAGCTGGAAGGTACCAGGGCCTTGATCCATCACACACAGTGTCTTATGTGATAGTGTCCACTCAGCCAAGTTGTATGCACAAGAGGCTCTTCTGAAACACAGGCACCACGTGATTGGTGATGTAAGTGTCTTCTGCTGTCTGCATTTTCCATGTGTCTGTCTAGTGGTACCCTTTGTGAGTACTTATACTAAAAAACGAAAACCCATCTGTAGCTTTGCCCTGCTGCTTGGAAGGCACTACATGGAATGGATACACCATACACCAAAAGGTTCACCTCCTCTGGAACGTGGAGCAAGTGGCCACGTCATAAGCACATCATACTATGCCTAATGTGGAATATCTATTCAACAACAGGTGCTGGTTCAGGATGTGGAGGATGAAGAAAATGAGCAACTTCTCCACAGATAAGACTGCCTTCCTATATCAGTAACAAGGTTCATGAGCTGGTGGGTGGACCTGAGTCTCAAGTTCTTGGTCACTCATCCTCCTCTTAGGACTTTCTAAGACTGTCCTCTCCCCATTTCCCTGGCATCAACAGGATGGGAGGATACTCCTGGAGGAGACAGCAAGAGTTGAGCTGCCCTCATGTATCACACCCTGGCATTAAGTCTTCCCCTCTGCCTCCACTGAGGTCCTCCCTTATGTAGGTGGCCACATTCAGAAATTTCACTCAGACTGTTCCTAGATGACTCTAGTTTGTGCCAAGTTGACCCAAAGTAAGCAGCATTGGGCGGGGTATGTTGCAGTAGCTCAGGGTGGGGGGGTGGGGTAATCCTTATGTCTTGATAGAAATCAGGCTCAATTTCTCCTTTATCAGCATGAGACCTAAGACATCAAGGCTCTGGGGAAACTGACCCGGATTGTGTAGTCTTTGATTCTCTGTCTTGTTTTAAACAGAGAGAGAGAGCACCTAGCTGCAAAGAAATAGTAAAAAGATGGAGACCACACTCCCTCCCCCCAGTTCAAAGTATTTCCTTCCTTACAGAAGACTCAAAGCTCTGTCAGACAGCAGGCACAGAGGAGGTGGCCATGTGAAGTAGACAAGTATAAATAATTGGTCAGAAGACCCAGAGACACAGAATCCAGGCCTATGTTTTTCCTGGTCACCGCCATGGCTTTGTGAACCACATTATTACTCTCTTTCTTCCCAGACTAGACTTTCACTGGGCATTACCAAGAGGAAGAGCACAGACTACCTAAGACAGTGTGACCCGAAGCCTCTATCTTATGAGGTCATTGTCTTGAGTAGACTACATAATCCTGAGCCTGTATTCCTGTACCTACAGGTAGACATTAATGTTCCTGCCTTTTGTAGTGCTGGAGAGATGGTCCCATGGTTATGAGTACTTGTTGCACTTTCAGAAGACCTGGGTTCAGTCCCCAGGACCTACTAAAGGTCTCCCATCACTGCCAATAATTCAGTCTCCAAGGGATCTAACCCTCTCTCCTCAGACTCTATGGATATCACAAATATGGCATGCATACATGTAAATGGAAAATAAAAATGGAAATTGTTAAAAAGGAAACCCCTGCCTTGCTAAGTTGGCATATGAACAAAATAGTGCCAAAGCTCAAAAGCTTGACACACCTGAGACCATATTTCCTCATATCTAGTTGATGGGGACTTTGGGGCCACTGTTCACTCAACCAAGCATGACCCTTTACCTAGAACACAGTGAAGGCTCTGCACTGTTCAGAATTCAAGTGTATGCATTTTACCAATGAGAAAAATCATGGCAGCCCCCAAACTGCAATGCCACATGTCCTCACACAAGGACTGATCTGAGACATTGGGAGAGGATGGTAGGTGACCCTTGTAGATGTCCATGGACCATGCTTCTAGAGCAGGGTGCCTAGATCTAGGATGTGTTTCTTGTCTTTGTTCCTCATGCAACCACTGTAGACCACAATTCAGCTCTGCCCTGCCAGGCTATTTCCCAAGTGGACTCTTCCATGCTTAGAGATGTTTGCCATCTCTGGAAAATCTCCCTGACTCCAGATTCTAACTTACATCAAGTAAGCTTGAAACTTACCTCCCCTCTGCTCTAACCCCAGGAGTGCACACCCTGTTCCTCTGCTCAGCACTCTCCTCAGATGCACAGAGACTTGAGCACTGCAGCTGTCCAGGACAGAGTCCAGGGCTGAGAAGAAAGCCACAGAAACTGCAGTCCCCTACTCTGCCTCCTCCCTGCAACAAACTGGAAGATGAACCTTTTTAATGTAACATTCCCTTCTGATGCTTTGGTGAAAGACAGCTGCAGTGCAGTGTAGTGGGGTGGGGGTGGGGAGACCACTGGTCATCATCTTTGACCAAGCCTGGACTGGAAGCTTGTGTGGCAGCATCTGTCACCATAGGAGCAGGGCATGCACCCCTTTTACAAAAAGGGAGGCCTCACAGAGCTTGGCGCTCAGTTTTATGGCTCTCTCTGAGTCTCACTTAGAGAGATTTGTGAACAAAGAGCCTCCGGCCACGCAGTGTGTTGTTGCCTTGAATAAGAAGTATAAGGAGGGTGTGGAGCAAAGGGATGATGGGAGCAAGCTGGGGCTTCTGGGAAATACCATGATGGTTTTGATTGAGTGAAGATAGTAGGCTCTGTACTACTATCATGGCACATGTGTCCATGATAAAGTCAGGAACCAAAAGCCAAACAACAACTATGCCTTGGTTTTCACCTCTCTTGACTCACGTGGTCTTGTAAAGGACACTCATCCCTTTGTGGGCAAAATGTCCCTAGTTCACTATCAAACCTTGACATCACCAACAAGAAAACAGTAGCTAGTTCTTTTGGCCCCAGATTCCAACATCCCAATCAGCCCCTTCAATCCCCAATGAGATCAGCTGGTGGTCTTACTGCTATGACTGGTAATACCATCAGCACCGCCATAGTCAATGCTGCCTATCCCAGTACCATCACTCCTACGACTATCAGCACCACCACTGGCATTGCCACCGGCACCACTAAATCCAGCATCGCCAACCTCAGCACTGTCACTAACATGGGCAGCGTCACCATGAGTGTCACCATAGCAATCCTCATTCCTGTCATCATTGATATGGCCATCCATACACCAAACCCAGCATCCCTTTTCCCTAAATCATCACCACCATGATCATCCCAGCAGCCCCACTCCCACAAGCTCTGAACATAACCATCCCCATGATCCCAGATGACACCATGGTTATCCTCCCACTAATCAACTGCTCTTTCAACAGAGGTTGATAAACCCCACATCTGCCCTCGAGAGGTTTCCAAGAGGTCGAAGAGACCCCGCTGGCTTGCGTTAAAGATAAGCACTTTCTTCTTGGTGTCCCCCCCAAGGATTAGGAAAGTTCTTGGCACTAGTAGGTGACCAGTGAATACTTGACATGGAGCACAGTGGAGGAGCAAGCATGTGTGAGCCACACGTGCTGCCAAACCTCCACTGTGACCTCAGAGCCACAGGCTGTGCGGAGAGATGGAGCTAATTTTCAAAGCTCTGGAGTCTCCATTTTCTTTTCGTTAAAATCCACATCTGGTGCCTTTGTAGCTTGCGTTAAGTGTCATTTGTCATGCTAAGGTCTCTGAAAGGACCCTGGTCCCACTGAACAAGCTGTGTCCCACATGTCCACCTAATAGCATGATGGGCCAGTGTGCTGCTCCAGACCCCTCATTTTATATTTGGGGAAACTGAAGTAGGTGACAAAGACATGCTTTGTGCAAGGCTGGTCCCCAATTGTAACACGCTGTTTTCCATTCTACCTTGTGTTTGCTCTTCTATATATATTAAGGGAGAACCACAGGATTCCCATTGAAAAAAGTGAGATAAACTAAGATTTGAAGGGTGGGGGTTGGGAAAATGGCTCACGGGTTAAGAACACTGGTTATTCTTGCAGAGGGCCTGGATTTGGTGTCCAGCATTCACATGGAGGCTCACAACTTTCTAAAATTCCTGTTGCAGAAGATCTAAAAGCATCTTCTGGTTCTGTTGGCACCAGGCGTATATGTGGCCCCACACATACAGATGTGGCTATGACATCACTCAGACATATGAAATAAGAATAAGTATTTATCAGAGAAGTGAGCTGTCTTCCCACGTATGGACGAAGGACATAAGACACAGGTAAGGGCTGGAATGCCACACAACTGCTGAGGGTTCAAGCTGAGGCATCTCCAGCTCCTGGGTCCATTCTTTTCCCTCTGTGTTGCCTCTCTAGAAGAGAGCTGAGATGGGCTGGAGGTGTAGTTCGGTTGGTAGAACTTTTGTCTCAATTACATGGAGCCCCCAGGTTCAGTCTCTACCATTGCATAAACCTGCCAGCAGCCCAAGTGCTCAAGAGATAGGGGCACAAATTTCACAAGTTCAAGGTCAGCCTCAGCTACCTAGTGAGTTCTAGGCCAGTCCATGATACAGGAGACTCTACTTTGTCTCAACAATAAACAGAGATATAATAACCATCTTCACTTCAATACCCTAGTATCTCCCACCAGCAGGGAAGAGGATCCATGCATGTTCTCCAGAATGGACTATATGACCTTCGGATGTAGAGTTTTGTCCAGTTTTGTTCCTTAGCCGTACACACAAACATTGGCATTATGGGTCCTCAGCTCCAACACCCTGAGCTTCCAAAAACCTTAGTTGACCTCCCTGTACTCCAGTTCCCTCTCTTCTCAACTTAAAAGCATCTCTGGTGTGTCCTTGGCCTCATTTGATGGTCTTGGCAAGCCCACAGTCGACCCACTGGTTTTGACCTCTATCTCAGTATCATCAACACTAAGAGACCATCTCTTGGGGCATGGCAGTCGGTGTCCACCTGCAGGGGTACAAGCTCTCTCATTGGACAGAAGATGTGGAAGTGGTTAGACTGTTTGACAGCCCTGAGAAAGCTAGCTGTGGCTATCTTGGAAGCTCGTTGGCCTGGTGGTCGTGAACACACCAAATGTTTACCCAGCAGCAACTTCCTCCTTTGATTTTTTTTTTCTTTATTTGATGAAATCAGCAAAGACCTGGAGATAATGTACATTGTGCTGAGACCTGCAGATTATGTATGGTTTATACGACTGTCATTCTCATGGATGAAGGAGGAGATGGGGGAGTGTATCCTTCCCACTTTGCAGATGGGAAAAGAGAGGCAAAGAGAAAAGTCTCCATTTGGGGGCTGAAAATGTAGAAAGAGATGCTCCTGATCCAGGCCCAGATCTCTTAGGTCTCTTTCCAGAAGTGCTGGGCTGCAGAAGTGATGCCCCCATCTGCTGACTTTTTTTTTGTTTTTTGAGAGATGACAAATTATATTCACCATTGTCCTAAAGTGGTTTTCATTTCTGATTACTTAATTTGCCCAGTGTTTGCTTTAAATGGTTTTCCTCGGCAGGCTGCAATATTTGCGGTTGACTTTTGACATTATAACACTTTAGTACAAAGGAGGCTACAGAAAGCAACAATGAAAACATTTACTAAGTGTGTTTATAATCAAATATATCCTCCGTAATTTAATTTGGAGGAAGCAGAGAGCCCAGCATTACAAACAGAGGGCTCGTTAATAATTCATAAATCATGAATCGGTAAAGCTGGAGCAGAGGCACAGAACTGTGTCTTGCTGGCCACGCTCAGCCCTCACCTCTTGCCATGAAGGACCAGAGGACATGCTGCTCAAAGAGCAAGGACCCCACCTTTGTTTTCCAGGTGGTGGCTTTTGAACTGGGATTCTAGAAGGTTCAGATCTCTACATGTCAAGGTCAGGGATGAAGAACGCCCAGGGTGGGATGGGGAACTTGGACTAGGCCTGGTTTGTTGCTCTAAAAGAAACCACAAGGTTTGTAGATGGGGGCTTGAAGAGGAAAGCAGCCTGGGCCAGCCACCTAGCTAGCATCCCTGACACCGGGCTTCTCGGTAGGGGCTTCGTAGCACATCTGGGACACAGTAGGACGTAAACATGCAATGATGAAGGAGCTGTAGCCAGTGACATGGGCTATAGAATCTGCAGAGGGCCTTCACGGTCCTTCTTGTTAAAGGTTGGTCACCATGACAGAACAAACACTGTGTACTTGGGCTCAGATCGGCAGAGGCTTGATCAAGTCCTGGAGTAATTCAGTGGAGCAGAGTGAACAACCACCTGACTTGGTCCTCCCCGTCCCCATACAGAACAGGAGCGATGGTTCTTCTCTCAAACCTAGCTCCTTCCTGGATGAATATAAGACCTACTGAGTGAGACAAAGGTATAGCCAGTGTCTTTGGATTTATTTGTGGAAAACATTACTGGAGATTTAGGGAGGACTGAAAGTTCATGGAGTAAGAACACCGGTGAGTTTTATACACATGAAGTTCACGCAGAGAGATGCAAAGTGAAGCTAATGGAATCCATTCATTTTCGCTGGTGCCATTAGTAAAGATGGCAGACTTAAACACACGCAGCATGGGGAGGAGTCTGAGGAACTGAGGGCGGAAGTTGCACCGTTTGCTTGCTGTGCAAATCCCAACTGTTTCCAGTGTCTTGTACAAAGTCTCCCAGGCGCTTTGACCCTCCAGTTTCATGGTGAAAATCAGGCATAGATAATTGCCCAACACTTTTATAGGATCGAGAAACAGAAAAATAGTCTAGCTAGCTATATATTAATTGAGAAATGGAAAACTCTCATTACATACACTAGAGCAGGAAACAGTCTTGAACGGTACCGCTCTAAATGCTTCCAATACTGTGTGTAACATGCTGGTCTCTTCATTCACACACAAACGAACAGGCATATCAAGATGGACCTGTGTTCCCCCATACATTTGTGTCCCTCCTGTATACAAGAACCAGTATAACAGGTTCCTACACTGATACATAATTATATACTGCTTTAAAGATGAATGTCTATAATAAATCTCTCTCTCTTGCTCTTTCTCTCCCTCTCCCCCCCCCCTCACACGGGCACACACACAAACACGGGGGTTGTGCAAACACTTGCCTGGATCCTGTATTATCAACTTGAAAATGGGAAACTTGAACCTTCTGGGTATCAAACACACACACACAGACACACACGCATACAGACACACACACGCCCTGTCCCCATGCAGCTACCCACTTACAATGTAATGTTAAACAATTGCCAGTTTATATAACCTCATATTAAAAGGATCAGAGAGGCCTATATAAAAATAATTTGGAGATCATGAAACGCGAGGCAGGGGTGTCTGTTCAGTGACCCTGCTTGTCCTGCTATGGCTTGCTGATTTATCTCCATGAACTTCAGGACAGGTAGCACTCAGTCCAGAAATGGTGGTGGAGGTGGGGAGTAAAGCCAGTTTCTGTGGTGTCACACACACCCAGGCAACCAAAACCTCCAAATCCGTCTATAGTCCTGCAAGTGACATATTGTCACTATTGCTTGTGGCTGAGCAAAACTCCACTGTGGACATGGACTCCATTTTACCCATTTTATCCATTTTATCCATTTTATCCATTTTACCCATTTTATCCATCTTATCCATCTTATCCATCTTATCCATTTATTTCTCACGCTGGCATCTAGGTTGGTTCCGTTTCTTAGCTCTGGCAAAGAGAACAGCAGTGAACGTGAACACGTGCAGGCACGTGTCTATGAGATGCCCACTTAGGATTCTTTGTGTCTAATCTCAGGACTCAGATAGCTTGGTCACATGGTAGATTCGTTTTTGTGTTTTGTGGAAGACCTGCTCTGATTTCCAGGGTGGCTGCACTTGCTGACACGCCAGCCAATGGGGCCTTCCATTCCCTACATCCTCCACAGCACTTACTGTCATTTGATTTCTTGATGATGGTCATTCCATTTGCAGCAAGATGAAATCCCAAGCTGTCTTAATTTGCATTTTGTTGAGAGCTGAGAACTCGGAATGGTTTATTATCCTGCAAAAGTTATTTCTTCTCTATTTCCTCTGTGCTCCTTCTTCTCAAAGGCCCTCTGCTATCTGCCTGAGAGTTCTCCCTCTGTACCTGTGTGGCTGTCATTGGACACATGGTCAGAGAGGGCTTAAGGAAAACACATTCTAGTCCAAAGTTATTTATACTCTCAATAGCATCTTTGTTACATTTCCCAGATTTTTTTTTTTTTTAGGCTATGTATTTTTCATGCACTAGCTCTTGCCTGATGCTTTTCCCTATTCACTCTGAACAACCATGTTCAGACTTAGAAACAAAGTGTCTTGGAGAACTGTCACTACCAATCCCTGAGATGGCACTACCGCTGCTGACACCTTTCTAGACCATGAAGCGTTAGGAGCTGAGTGGTTATATGAACATGTGGAGATAGTTTGCACATGGATCGAAACCTCAAATCCTGTTCTGCCATCTGGGTACAGGGCAGGTGGCCTCAGGACCCAAGAGCCGTCTTACTTGGCTTGGGTTTGGTTTAAACTTTTTCCTTTTCAGCCATTTCTTACCCACATTCCTTGGCTTCTCCCCAGTTCCACTTCAGTCCCAGCCCCTCCCTCCCCACCCCTTCCTCATTTACAAAGCAGATGTTGCCAGCCAGGCTTCGACTGTGGAATGTACATACACACTTGTCCGCCCCGTGTCACCAAGGCCCACCCCAGGCCCCTCTTTTCACTGAGACGCTGATTGGTTGAAAATGGCTTCCAGTAACTTAGCCTTTGTTTTGTAAAAACATTATTACAACATTGTGTAACACTTGAGAAATGTTTCAAATTTAGGCTGGCTGGTGGTTTAGCAGGCTAGGGTGCTAGCATATGGAGCCTGCTATGCGGGAGAGGCTGTGGTTTATTGCTGGCACCACCCGGCAAGTCTGGATTAGCAACCAGAGGACCCTTCCCAGCACTGAAGCCACAGGCCCCCCAGGTGTGGCTTCTTTCTTGGATGAGAGCTGATGCTTTATGAGTGGAGGGGAGGGATACATCTGCGTATCAGGCTGCATAGCTTAAGATGTATCTAACCAGCTTGGTACATATCACTCTGTTTGTTTTTTTAGACTGTATTACCTTCTCATTTATAGTGTACCGGGGCAAGGATGTTTAAGATACATAGAATCAGGTTCTGGGACCGGAGACTTGGCTCAGAGATTAAGAACACTTCCAGAGGACCCAGCATTGGATCTGATGCCTTCCCCTGGTATCTGTGGGTATTTGTACACATATGGAATACTCTCTCTCTCTCTCTCTCTCTCTCTCTCTCTCTCTCTCTCACACACACACACACACACACACACACACACACACACTAAAAATAAGCATTTAAACATAAAAAAGCATCTCCTGCTCTCATATTATTAAGGTTTAATCAGCTGTGGTAGGGGGTGATAGAAGTTATGTAGTAGCTTGTTATTTGTAGGGGTTGGACTCTTGAGGAGGGGCACTTGGCAGTGGCAGTGAGGACTGGGGGACTCATATAAGATTGTTTGAATGTTGAATCTTTTCATGTATCCTGCCCAGGCTGGCCTTCACTCACAATAGAGACAAGCTGAGCTTGGACCTCTGGTCCTTCTGTGTCTACCTCCCATGTGCCAGGATGACAGGTGAACACTCCCACATACAGTCTGGTGCCGAGAAACAAACTGAGGACTTCCATCATGTTAGGCAGGCGCTCTGCTAACTGAGATACGCTCTTGCCCTTAAAATATGTATTACTTTGCTCAGTTAATAGTCTTTAGGAGTCTTAGAAGGTAGAAGGTGCTTCAGGCAGAAAGAGCTTCAAATGTCACCCCTTGGCATTACCGATATCGTAGAGGTGACAGCTAGTCATCACCAGTGGCTCCCTGGGAGCCTTTCTAGCTCCTAAATGACCAGCAACTGACCTAAGAAGTCATGGGGTGTGGCCCCAGTTCCACTCTGAGCCGTTTACATGGCTTGAGAAATATTCTCACCACTGCCCAGGAAATCCTTGGCAATGGATGGTTTATGATGATAGCGTTTCCGAGTAGGAAGGCAGACGTTTGGAACTTTCTTTGGCAATCCTCATGGGAGTGGACATCACCCGCTGTACCCTGGACAGTTTCAGCATCCTGTGTGTTATATGTGTGGTACCTAGCTCCTGAAGATGGTGTGGTATCAGTAACGACCATGAGCATGAGAGCTCAGAGCTCTGCCATGACCCTGACAGCTTTAATAATTTGGAGTTTGTATGAGGCAATTACTTTCACGTTTGGGCACCTTGAGGGGTCACAGAGGGATGTGACAAGAAGGCCTCCTATCTCTTCAGGGTATGAAGCTACTCTCCCGCACCCACTTTCTCTGCGTTCTTCCAAGTCCATCATCTCTTCGAAAATGGAGCTGATGGTTTTGTTGCTGACTTCACTAATGGGACACCCCCTCGTCCAACCCACCAACTCTTCAGGCATTCTCTTTCTCTTCAGTGAGACGGAGCAAGGGTTGAGAAAGGAACTTGATGGGCTCTCTGAGGGTTCCTTATAGTCCAGTCTCCACTTCATGGACTTTGTAGGTTGTTCTCTGAAGCTCTGCACAGATGAGACTCCCTAGAGGAGATGTGAGGCTGTCCCTGGAAGATGAGGCTGTGTTATTCCCATAGGAACTAGCAGACAGTGGAGGTCCTCTGCAGGCCCTCTGATATGAGCTAGGAACCGTGTCTCATTTCTCTGCTGAGGATCCCAGGGAGCTGAAACATTCGCTAAGACATTCAGAACTAAAAGAACTCTCTGTACATGACATAGACTTGGGGCGACCCAGTGTACCCCATGGCTGGGTGTTATCACCTCCTTATAAAACATTGTTCAAGAGTCTTGGGCCCCTACTTATTTTCTTGGTGCCCATACTGTAATATTCAAATGGAATAGATAAGGCCCAAAATAGTAGTACATCTCAAGGTTGTCTTTCCCTTAACAAGCAAACAATAGTGTCAATAGAGCTAGGGGTACCACTGGGAGAACCCAGAGTCATGGAAACAAGTGGTGGTGGGGTTGGCGCAAAGAACATTATGGAGCCCAGTGATTCTAGAACTGCCCCTTCCACTTTTTTTGACCTGCTCTGAATACTCTGTAGGAGATAAACAAACAGAGGCTCCCAGAAGAGATTTCTAGATTTAGAGACATAGAGTGTGTCACCAGGGATGACATATCAGTGTTGGGATGAGAGTTACAACTACCCAGGAATGTCAAGAAAGGGAGGATAAGAAAGAACGGCTGGAGACAAGCTTCAGCAGAAATGGTAGGTTCCAGAACCCGGAGACCCAGACTAAAGGAGGGCCCATCTGGATCCTCCGGATAGGCACTGACACCCCATCCTCTCCAGAGCCCCAGTGGCTGATGACTTCTTTGCTGTCTTCCACTTCAACAGAACCTAACCCTCGGGAGAAAATAACTGGGCTAAGTCTCTGTTCTCTTGGAGCTCATGAAGGTTGCATAGTTGTTTGGTGAGTGAATGATTGATGCATGGGTGCATGCATGGATGTGTGCATGGCTGAATGCATAGATGCGACACCATGCCTAGAGCAAGAATAAAGCCAAAAAGGAAGTCGGCAGGGTAGGCTTTGGACAGGTAGGGAAAAGGGACCAGGCAGCGGGTAAATGTGACTGTCCCCAGATCCTTCAGGCTTGGAAGAGTTCTAGAGTCAGTCTGGCCAGGTGAGCTACCAGCCGACTGAGTAAACATGACTCTTTGAGGGTCAGGAGGGTCACAGGTCTCATCAGAAGGGAGATCTGGAGGTATGGAGGACTGTGGCCTTTGTTTACACAGCCCTGCTGCCTGAACTGAGGGCTTACCAGAAGGTATGTTATAAAGGGAGGGGCATGAGTTGTTTTAGAGCCCCTGGCCAGTTCAGCCAACACTAGATTCTACTCTGCTGCCATTAGTGGGGTTTGGCAGGCAGCTTGCCATGGACTTCAGAGGACCACCGCACAGATTAAGGGAGGCTGGTTGCTAATTTGCACATATGGAAATGTTTCTCCCGCCATGGATGGCTCTGTTGTGGACAGATGGAATTAGCGAGCACTTCGAAGTCGCAAAGACAAACACATCAAAAACAAAAAATGAGAGAGAAGGAGAGAAAGGGAGAGAAAGAGAGGGGAGGGGTGAGCTCCTTTTTTTCTTTCTCACTATTTCTGTTGGTGGTGACTCTCCTTTTTTTTCTCCCCCACACCACCATTGCCCTACCCTACCCCTCCTTCCTGTCCTTCTCCCTTCTTTTGTGAGACCTTTTAGATTGCACAGGAGTAAATAAATAGTGCCCCCGGTGTCTCCTGACATCAATAATGCATTGGTCCCATTTCAAATTCAAATCATACTTCAACACTGAGTCCTTCACATGAGTTGGGAAGTGGGATCCAGGTGCCAGGGGACCCTGGAGGAAGGAGGGCCAGTCTTCTTAAAAACAGGCACCTTGGATTCCAGCATCCATCCTTGAAAGTTCCCCAGTCTATTGTGACCCGCCTTCTCTCCGTCTTACTGAAGGTTTCCATTCCAACCCGCTCAGCTCGAGAAAGTTCCTCAGATGCACAGGGCTTGCTCCAGGGCTCAAACGATAAATCCTGTGGGATTACCTTTTATTGTGACTTTCTTTCTTACACCCTGTGCCTTTGAGTGGGAAAGTCTGTAATATTTTATTCATTTGTCAGACATACAGGGTTGGAATCTCTTCAGAACTTTGCACATGAAGGCTGAGACATCTACTTGGGTAATAGTCCCTCTTCAGGGGACAGCCAGCTTTTTGTGTAGTGTGTCAGATAGCAAATATTTTCATCTTTCTAGGCCACAAATTTCTCTCGCAGTTGGTGAGGCAGCAACAGTAAATAAGCTAATGAGTAAGGGGATCGTTGTTTCAAGAAAGCATTAGATATACTAATAACAGGCTGATAAGGGTTGAAGCCATCCCAGGTGCCATCAATTCAGTTACAGGAGGCCTGAGCTCTCTCAGCCCAGAGCCACTGTTTTCTAACTTATCAGGGGTGGGTGGATGCTTTAAACCCACAGAAGGCTGCTCTTTTCTGATTCACCTCCATGATATCACCTTGCCTTTAGCTATGGGCTAGCTAAGAGGACTAAACACAAAGATCCCATGAATGTTATTGGCTCTTGTCACTTTGACTCTGTGGTCATCTGCCAGGTCCCCAGCATGGCTGCATTGTTGCAAATATGTGGGTCTGGTGTTTCCTTCTATCAAAAAGCGTTGAGTAAGCACGGCTTGGGAGTGGTGGTTAGGGTTTGGGTGAGGTGACTGGTGCTGTCTGGTGTTTTCCCTGGTCCCTGTAAAATCCTTTCTGTTCAGCTTCCGGCCTAGGCATGTGGTCCACTGCAGCATCTGAACGGAAAGCAAATGTTTCCATCATCCACTTAGTAGTATGATTGTTTCGAAGGGGGCACAGCTGGAAATAGAGACAGAGTATATTTCAATGTCGCCATTTTCCTACATTCTGACAGGATGTTCAAACTTACTCTGCTTACACATGTAGCTTCCAACCTGGACATCTACCCTGATTCCCTGGGCTGGGTGGCCTTCCTGTGAGTGGCTGTGGGGATTTGTCTTCCTCTTCCATGGCTTCGTGTTTGGTTCCTTCAGCAGGACTGTAAGTTTAGGAGAGGCCTTTGGTTGGTGAGCGTAGCATTTGGCTTGAGCATCATCTGTGCTCTGGCATCAGACAGAGACATCATGGAAGCAGCTGTTTTCCCTACTTCAAACACAAGACTCAGCCATTAAGGGACTTCAGTTTGGGCTTGATATTGGGGAAATGTATGACGATGAGATCTGAATGCTATTACCTGTCCTCCAACCCAAATTGAGGCAATTTTTTTATTGTAAAATGCCAAGGGTCACAACTGCTAAGGTCATCATTTTCTACTCACACCCTAGTTCTGTGATCTTAGTCAAAAGATGGGGCCAGCTCTTCTACAGCCTGCTCTCCAGCAGACCCCCAGGAGGGCTCTCTCTTGGTGTGGATCATCTTGCTCAGCCATGACCCCTGGTGCCCAATGACAAATATGGCCAGTGATCATTCCGATAATGACTCTAGAACTGCCCTGTAACAGATACTTTGACTTCATTCTCCGGGTTTCATGTGTGTGTGTGTGTGTGTGTGTGTGTGTGTGTGTGTGTGTCTTGAATTCAGTTCCATTTCACACAATAACTTCATAAGCAAGAGACCCGGTGACTTACTAACCAAGTGATTCATGCTCAGAAAAATATTTGGAAAAGCGCTGAATACGCAAAAATCTAAGGCATTGGTATCATTTCATTGATTTTTTTATGTACGCGCAGGCTTTGATCTGAAAACAAAAATAAAACAAAATTAGAACAAAACATAAACACATGGAAACCACACGCACATGCACATACACATACACAATATACATACATATATACTACACCTGCTACACACAAACACACTCTCCACACACCTCAACAACCCCAAACACAACACATATGCACACAATACCACACACACACACCACATATACACATCACATATACACAAACATCACACACACACACACACATACCATATACACACATATACCACACATGCTAAATACACACACTCCACACACCCTTTTCTCCACCACAAGCACACACACCATGTGTATACACAATACCACACACACACACATTGTATGCACAAACACCATACACACACACACACTCACACCACCGCCACACCTGCTCCGCCCTTTTTCTCACCTAAGTCATAGACATTAGACTATGTTTTCTTCCCTGCATATCCTACCACAGAAACAGCATTATAGACACCAAGCTGAACTTATTTCCCAAGATCCACAGCACAAGCAGAGACCTGGATTTGGGGAGAGAAGAACACAGTGAAATCCACATGCAAGTTCAGTTAACACTGCCGCCAACCAGGTCACTGGACAATGCTCTAAGATAGGGAAGTCTCCCTGGTCCATTTTAATACACAGTGTCTCTATGCAACCATCACTCATTAGTCACAGGGCTGTGTTGCCAGGATCCATGATGGGCATTAAAATAGGTATGTCTCCACATCTACTGTGTGAAATGGCTTCAAGGTTTTGATAACCCACCTACGTCTTCCAGTGGACTTTAAACCATATCCAGATTGCTTACAAACCAGTCCAATCAATGTGGCGTAAGCACTACCTCAATAGTGATTATAATATATGGTTTGCGGATAACAACAAGGGAAATAAATCTGTACACGTTCAGCACAGATGCTCAGACTTTTTATCCCCGAATATTTTTTTCTCTTTTTGATCTAAGAGTAGGTTGCTTCCCAGGCACAGAGCCTATGGTTATGGCGGGCTGGCTTTGTACCCGTGTTAACACTCTTCCGCACATGTATGCACACGCATGCAAAGTAGCTTCTGTATGGAGGACGAAGAGGGATAGGGACACTCATATGTGACTATCAGAATGGTAAGTGGGTGCCAAGACAGATGATCGCACGGATATGAGATGGAAAGGGAGTCCAGCAGTTCCTCCTTTCCCCTGCATTTTACAGACCCCGCGTTCCCTTCGGTTAAACAAGAATCTAATAAGAATCTCATGCCCACTCCTGTTTTAATTTGAGGGAAAATTAATTTACAGATTTCAGAGCACTTGGAGAGTTGTAGCGAGGGATGTGAGCGTGGGGGTGCATTGTTCTTCACTTGGGTCCCCCCTAACTGAAGCATGAAATCCCCCCAGACATTCAATATCACCATCAGGACCAAATTGCTACAATTACAGTTCAAGCAATTTGGAATTTGTACAAATTGAAAATTGAGGTTAAAAGAAGAGGAAATATAATATTGAATTATCTCTGGGCTTCGGAAGTTTGTTCTCATCTGTTCGGAGGCATGACTCCCTGCTAGGCTCAGGCCTTTCATGTGTGCTCTTAGCACCAGGTTCAAAATCACAACGCTGTGATGCTTCCTTTTGCTTTTAAATCCTCCTGTGACTTTTGACTATAAAGCTGGATTCTATGTTGCCAGGTGCTCTGTGTGTTTGTTTTAACACCAAATTCTATTCTGCAGGGGTGTTCTCAGGTATTGGATGGAATTCTCCATTCAGCCTTCCCAACCTGAGCAGGAGTTTGCTTCCGATAAGTCTGTCTGTTTTGTGTTCATGGTATCCCTCCTATTTAATTGGAAAGATAGACTCAGGAAGGGGTTTTCCACTCATTAATCAGGGATGCCCTACATTTGTGGGTGAAAGAGTCTTGGGGGAAACAGCGGAAAGGTACAGCCGGGGGACCAGAGTCTCGCACACTCTGGGGAGGGAAGGGTTTGCAGAGGGAAAACCACCTTTGATGGGAGACAGAGGTGTGGATTTCAGAAATGGGGAGTTGTGGGGAACAGAGGAAGTGGAGAATCCAGAGCGTCAGCTGCCTCTGGACCAATCTCTGACCAGACAAAAAACATCTTTAAGAGTAAGTGAGCAGGTGCGTGTAGGGTGGGGAAGGAGGACAGAGAGAGGGGAGAGGGAAGACAGAGAGAGTAGAGAGAGGAATTTCCCTTCAGGAGACTCACCTGGGAATATCTGTGCCCTCACTGTGTCAGCCTTATCGTCTTGGAACCCACAGCATTCCCGTCCTTCCTGGTGTCCCCGCAGCCACATGCTGTGTGTGAGTCTCCACAGTCACGGTTCCGTCCAACCCCTCATCGTGTTGCCTCTGTTCTGACACACCACAGGCAGCTCGAGCCCCGTGGTTTTGCAGACCACCTTGTCCCCAGGTTGTAAAAGTGAAGAGTTCCCTGTGTGGAGCCAGCTGCTTCCTCCAGCCACCACATGTGTCCTGTCCGTGTGATCTGCCTTGAGCAGCAGAGCCTGAGGGACATGACAGAAAGCAAGGCCCTGTACATCTGTGCCATCTTTACTTGGTACTCCTTGAGACCGTGTTTTTTGTTAGTGCTTTGACTATGCTCACCCTTCTTCTTCTCCTCCTGTATCGGCCCTCCTTCCCTATATAGGAGAACTTTGTGTCTCTGTCTCTCCCCGCCCCCTTTTAACCCATTAAGTCCATTTTGAACTATACACATGTTCTTGGATTTGTGGCCCATTTGCCAGTGCTACCCTTACATACTAAACCTGACTCTCCCTCTCCCGGCAGGTATAAAATGGCCGATAGCATCTTGTCTGGGACAGAACCTCATGCTTACCTCCCCTCTCCGTGTGGGAATTTGCTCTGACTAGAGCTTGCATGGGCCTTGCGCTGTGCCCATGACTGCCGTGAATTCGTAGGTACACCTGTCCTGCTACCTGCGAGACATTGTTTCCCTGTGGAAATCCACTGCATCTCATCTGACTCTTAGGACCTTCCTGCTCCCTCTTCCATAGAAGTCCTTATGTTTTGTGGAGAGTGGCTGAGATGTCCGTTTGTCCCACTGAGCATCCTGCTGTCTCTTGTCTCTTATTCTTATTCCATGGCCAGTTGTAGGCCTCTGTTAACACCACGTAGTACAAACGGAAGCCTCTGCAACAGGGACTGAGGAGTGCATTCGTCTATGGGTAGCACCATAAGTCATAGGCAGTCAGGTTAGTGTTATACCCATTTAAAAGAGCAATATTAGTAGTCTCTCCTCTCTCTTCTTGCATCCATGACTTGCCCAGCCCCAGATTCTGACTACGGTGCCAGCTATGTGTTTCATCTTTGAGGAAAAGAGCTAGAATGTAAACAAGATACCTGAGCATTGTGGGAAAAAATAAAATCCGTAATACAGGCTAATAAAGAGATAAACAAACGAATCACCTGTAAAATCCCCTGTTGTCTCTTAGAGTTTGCCATGGATGCCACCGTCCCTGTGTTATGGTGATCATACCAGGGGCCATCTTATCTTGTTTCCTGTTTCCAGTCAGATTTCTATTACACACATTTCTGCAAGTGTCGAAGTGATTCCGAAAGCAATTACTGCTGCACATTGTGTGAACACATATGGATTCACTCTCCTTCCCTTACCCCCGCCCCCAGGCTTGTATCTTGTGTTCTCACAGAAATGCCACCATGCTCTCTCTTGTCTCCTCTACTTGCCATTTTTCCTCAGGGTCATTGTCCTATACTCAGCCCTCCCCAGTGCCCTACCATCTTCATCAGCAAAAACTTCCTTCCATCTTTGTGGTATTTTTCATGTGATACTGAGATGTGTGGTCTTACACATGATGTTTATGTATAATGAGGCCCCTACCACTTTAAGACCTGCCTCGGCTAAGGTCTCACTACTATCTGGGTGATCATGGGTGGTGGCCATATCCTCTTTGGTTCCAAAACCTTAACTTTTGAAGTAAAAGTCACAAATACTTTCTCTTAGGGTTGACATTGGGGATTAAACCAGAGACTACAGGAGACATTCCTCCTAACCCCAAACCTACCTACCATCTTAAGGCTCTAAGAATCTCAGGCTTCTGAAGTTCTGGCATGCCACCAAAAGTGGCAGCTCCAGCCTGACTTCTTGTGACAGGCCCCAGTCAAAATGTATGCCTGATAAAAACATCATATAAAATCTCCTCCAGGCAATGTGTATAAAGCATACCTGAAACATACATGAATTCTTGACTTAGACTTTAGCCTTACTCCTGAGGTATCATCATTTATATGCAAATATTCCAGAATCTGGAAGTGGAAACCAAACCAAATTCTAAACAGCTCTAGTCACAGTATTTTGATTATGGGATGCCTGATCCACAGCTGTAAGTGCTTAGAAAACAACAGACTATACACAAAGGTGTCTGTCCACCACAGGTTTATTATTCTATTGACTTAGCTCTAAAGAAATTTCTGGGGAACAAATGGTTGAGAGAGCATCCTGCTCCTAGGGAGGACCAGAGTTTGTTTCCAAGCAGCCTTGTTGGATGGCTCATTTGTCTGCAACTGCGACTGACACCTCTGGCCTTGTGGACCTCTGCATTAACATAGACACAGACTCATACACAAAATTAAAACTACGACAAATATCAAATATAAAAGAGAAATTTCCTATGAGCCTTTCTATTCTTAAAGAAAGTGCAACTCAGTTTCTCTCTCTCTTTCATAGAGGTGAAAGATGTCTCTTCCTGTTTCTGTCTCTCTGTCTCTCTGTCTTTCTGTCTGTCTCTGTCTCTGTCTTTCTGTTTTTCTGTCAGTCTGTCTCTCTTGGTCTCTGTCTATATGTCTTTGAGTCTGTCTATCTGTCTCTCTCACTCTGTCTCTCTCTCACACACATATACACACATACACACACATACACACATACATACACACATACACACACATACACACACATACACATAAATACACACATATACAGACATACACTCACACATACACACATATACACACATACACACACATACACACACATATACATACACATGTACACACACATGCACCCACACATACACACATATACACACATACACACACATACACACATACATACACACATACACACACATATACATACATACACATGTACACACACATGCACCCACACATACACACATATACACATATACACAAATACACACACATACACACACACACTCACACACTCATACACACACATACACACACACACAGCCTTCCTGCAGAGAACACTGCCTGCTCCTTCGAGCACAGGAAATACGAGCTGACGAATGCCTGCAGTTCAATTCTGTTGACATGACCGTCACACCGCATTCTGCTCAATGGAGATGCTAATAAAATCGTTCCTCGTAATGAGATTTTGCATCTACTACCGTGTTTATTTATAGACATCATACTCACATGCATTTTGGAGTTCTATAAATCAAACCTTATTTTATCTAGGGGATGCTCATATTGACCAAAAAAAGAAAGAGCGATTGCAGAGGCATCTTAATAATTGCCGTATGTTCCGTTAGAGAACCTCTTTCATCAGACAGAAACGATGTCAGCTAATTGGATGGTTAGGAGGGCTGCAGAAGGCCCTCATAGAAGTCACAATTACGGAAACCCACTGTAGAGGAAGGAAAAACATCTTTGTTAGTCTCCCATAAGCCACATTTTCAACACACAGACGTAAGAAAATTCCCTTTCCAAATCCTCTGTGGCCCCACACGAAAGGGCTGGTGACTTTTATGCAGCAGACTGGGCCTTTAAAGGGGAAGAAGAAATACAAGGAGTGTTTACTCTAAGCAAAACATCATGGGCTCCGATGCAGCTTCGGGACGTTCTCCCTGCAGCTGTTTTGATTTAATCCCTCAACCTCCAATAAAACCAGAGTTTCATTTCAAGGGATGAGCCATAACTAACTTCTCAACTGGCAGTGCTGGTGTCTTTCAATGCCACCAACAGTGTTGAGCCTAACCTAAAATAATAAAAATATAATAATAATAATAATAATAATAATAATAATAATAACAATTTATGAAAATTTATTCTCCATTGTACTGGAGAATTGTGATTCTCCATTGTACAGCCAGGAGGACTGGGCAAAGGTAGGTAGGTGAAATAGATCCAGACTGCTGTGTACAAAGACAGACAGAAGGGACAAAGTTGAAAACTCAATTAATTCTGTCCTCTTTGGAAGATAGAATCTGGAGCAATAAAGGCATGTCCCAATTCCTCTAGACAGACAGACAGACGAATAGTTGGAATGTAGATAGATAGATAGATAGATAGATAGATAGATAGATAGATAGACAGGTAGATAGATAGACAGATAGACAGATAGACAGACAGGTAGATAGATAGAATAGAAGATGAATAGATGACTAGAAAGATAGATATAAAGATATATGAACAGAGACCTGGATAAATGGATACCTGATATGCTAACAAAGAAATAATTTCTTAAATATATTATGTATCTCTTTTAATCATCTATCTATTGATTATCTATTATAGATTATTCATATACCTATCATTTATGTACCTACATATCTATCATCTAGCTAGCTGGATCTTCAGTATCTATTCACCTGTCTGTCTCTCTGATGCCCAATAGGTCAACATGAAGCCAGGCAGCCAACTTGAGGCAAATCCTCCTCCTCAGTATAAATAATTTGAGGGATTAACAGAAGAATGTCTTCTCGAAACTCACTGGCCAGCATTAGGTTCCACGCAATCCCCTGCGAAAGGATTGGCATTTGGAGCTCGGCTTTGGCTCTGGGTCATCGTAAGGCAGAACTATCTACCTGAAAAGTTAGGTCTGTCTGTCAAAAATCATGGAGGTGGGTAGAGAGAACGAAGATGAGCTGTTTGGGCTGGGCTGTTGAAACATTCTCTGAAAGAAAGATTGTTCCTCGTATGACAGAACTTCCATGCGACCGGACATCAACATTTGTCTGTCCCCTGATTCTACCACCTCCCAGTTCTATTTTCTTCTACAAGGAGCCAACATCCTCCACAAGGCACAGGATATAGGCCTTGGCTGTGGCTGTGTTAACTCTGAGAAGTTCAAGGTTCTTCATCCGTTTTTCAACTTGCTGGCCTGCACTCTCCGTCACCCCCAGACTGTCAGGGACACTCAACTCCTGTGAGAAATAGGCTGTCCTCCTCCTGAGGCCAAACCTCTCCACCCTTCAAGGCCTGACTAGGAAATCACCTCAGAGACTGGCTCACCAGGCCATTCCTTTCTCTTGGTCCCACTGTGGCTCTGTCAAGGTCTCCTCATTCACATCTTAGTGTAGCATACTCCTCTCACCCTTGGGGGTTCAGCTATGTGCTACCCCATTAAGGCTAAGACAACTTCTCTGCCTTCTGTGGCCTAGGGAACCATCCCAGGCCCTTGACTTCCAGCGCTCTCTGCTTCTCAACCCATCCTAGCAATTGGCCACTCCCCAGTACCTCCATTCCTCATTCATTGTGCTGAACGGGCTTTCCCAATGTGGCAGGAAACTAGACATAGCTGGGAAGAGAGACTCTTACTTGAGACAATTCCTCCATAAGACTGGCCTATAGATAATTCTATGGTGGTATCTTCTTGATCAGTGATTGATGAGGGAGGGTTCAGCGTACTGTGGTTGGTGCTACTCCTGGGCTAGTGATGCTGAATGGTATAAAAGATGAAGGATGAGCAAGCCAGGAGGGGGAATATACACTAAGCAGTATATCTCCATAGTGTCTCTGGATCAGTTCCTGCTTCTAGAATCGTGCTTGAGTTTCTGTTTTGACTTCCCCCAGTTATTTATAAGATAAAACAAGCCCTTTCCTCCACTAGTTGCCTTCGGCCATGGTGCTTATCACAGCAACAGAAACTTTAAGACATCCGTGCTTAGCAAGACCCATTCTACTTCCAATGCATGCCTTTCTGTCTCTGTCAAATTTCAGCCATAGGAATGAGTGGTACTACACAAGGGTGGCTGTAGCATGCTCACAGGGACTCCCAAGGACCCCGTGAGACAGCGAAACCAGCAAGAGCAGAGAGTGACCCCAGCAGCAGCGCAGAATCAGGGAAGCTGACCACACACCTTCTCCTTTCTGTGGTTCTTACCGGGCCCGAGAGAATGAAATTTTCGCCATGGAAAACGAGAAAGAAGCCAGTTTGCCACTGATCCGGAGGTCTTACATGATAGACTTAGGGGTCAAATTGGATTCCTTTTGTTACTTCATTGTTTGGCCATGAAACCCTGACGTAGTTTAAACTGCATTCTCTGTCCAAAAGCCGTTGAAATGTGATTGGGTTGCATTATCTTGAAGAGGGATTTAGCTCCAGAACCGTCTATATTCATGAACCGTTACAACACAGGAGTGAGCTTGTGTTCCCCTCTTCTCTTGGACTTTACTGCTCCAATAAGTGTTTGTGGAGGGCTCTCTGTTTATTACCTATTCCCCAGGATCACAATGTCCAAGACACATGGGACCATTTTCCTTGCCTGCACCACTGGAATTTTGCTCGGGTTTTTACAGGTCTGAAGAACACTGCTGGGAACAAGACTGGGTATTAAGTTGCAAGCCTGCAGCACAACTTGGATTTTTTTTTTTGTCCTGCCAAATTGGACTGCCGGAAACTCACGAGGATGTGGAAATTAGATCCACACAGAAGGTTCCTGAAGTGTGTCTACTGAGTTTATTTGGGCAGCTGTTTTCTGGTCTTGGCCTTACAGCAACACTGAAGCTGCTGCAGTGTGTGCCGAGGGTCACAGGAGTGCCAGCAGGAGAGTCTGTTTCAGTGTTTCCTAACTACCAGGCTGGTGGACATTCCTGTCTCTCCTTCTTGGTAAACGTGGTGACCCCTGGCTCCTTGCCTCTTCCTGGCTCCTTCTCTTCTGGGAATTTAGCTAGTGTATCAGGTGAGGATACAGTGTGGCCTGAGAAGAACTGGACCCAGTCCCTGAATGCTGGGACTCAGTCCTCCAAAGGGAAAGAACCTCTGTCAGGTTCTCAGGCAAGTGAAGAATCCATGAAAAAAAAAAACCCAATAACTACTACCACAAACAAACAAACAAATAAACATCCAAGTGTGGTAGTACCCATGCAGGAGTGCCCCCAGAGGTGGGGAGGCAGAGACAAACCCATCATCCCTTGTGGCTTACTGACTGACCAGCCTAGCCTACTTACTGAATTCCAGCTACTGGGAGATCCTGTCTTAAAAGGCAAGGACAGTGCCCAAATAGTGATACCTGAATCAACCTCTGACCCTACACACACACACACACACACACACACACACACACACACACACACGTGCACGCGCGCATACACACATGCATGCATGCATGCACACACACATTTGTCTCCAGTCTCTGGCTCACTGTGGGACTAGTGTGGAGGTACCAGATTAGTGAACGCCATCTCTCCTGTGTGTCTTTTGTCTTACTGATACAGTCTGACTATGTCACACAGTCTGGCTGTGACCTCATGCTCCTGCTGCCCTAGCCTCCTGAGCACTGCGATTACAGGCATGTGCCACCACATACAGTTGTGTGTGCTTTGCCAGGCTGGGAGATAATACTCATGATCACCATGTGCTCATGATTCCTTATTATTGGTCTTTTATTTCCTTTTCGATATACACAGTTATGGGTTTCATGAAGACATTTTCAGGCAAGCCTATCATTGTTTTGTTGTTTTGTTTTGTTTTATGGGCATTTAAATGAATGCAAGAAATAGCAAGGGAGACAACTTTTAGATGCTTGTGGAAGCACCACCTTGACTTGACTTCATGTCACTACGGCCTTATTCTCTGTGGCTGCCAAGCTCTGTGTCATATCGGGCCACCCTAATGGCCTTACCCTAACCTGATCGTGTGCACCACCCTAGGTCCTCACATTGACTAGTCCTGGTGGTTAGGAATTCAACATCCCTTTTGCCAGAACCAATTCACTTCATGAGGTCTTCTTCCTGGCTAAGGATCATCACTTACTCCTGACTGAGCCTGGTGGGATGATGAATGAATGAATGAATGAATGAATGAATGAATGAATGAAAATGAATGCTGGAACCCTGTGTGTCACATGCCTAGCTCATAGTGCCATCCCAGTAGAGTTACCTTTGAACATGAGAAGTCCGTTTGATTGGTACATCACAGCAGGTCTTCCTTACTACTGTGCTCAGGACAGGGCACTGGATACAAAGGGCACCAGCTCATAAGCTGCCTAAGGTCCTTGTGTTTATCTCACACCCAGACCTGGTCTCACGGTTCAGGGTTGTTAGCTTTAACTGAGCCTACATTTGGCAGTTTCTGGGCAACGTATGTGGCAGAAGTGACATTCACAGCCTGATGATCTTATTTAAAGAAAGAGACTTGGAGTGCATGCTCACCCGTTGGGTTTTGATCTGAGAGATACCTTCAAACAGGGATTTGCTCACTGACCTGCCTCCCTGCAGAGCCTCTGCCAACCCTGGGCTGGAGGTTTATAGTCATCCTTCTACCCATAACCTTGATCAGTGCAAGAGTCAGGGCAAGGTCCTTTATTTTAAGAACATTCCCTTGTCACGTATCTGAGGGACAGCACATAGTAGGACTCTGTACTTCACAAGAGATAAGGATGGAAATCATGTGAGACGGGAAGACCATTGTAGCCCATGGAAAATGTAAACTTGAAACTCCAACTGGCAAACCGGTTTCCTTTCATCACATGACCTCATCATTTCGAGAGTGTTCCCCGGATCTCCCTGCACACTTGGCCTGAGCCAGAAGCAGGCTGAGAACTGGGATGATGTCTGGGAACATGTCCTGGGTGGACGCTGGAGTAGGCAAGCTTCCTTGCTGACTGAATCCCACCAGCAGGATCTCGGGTCTGGCTGTACCTCTCTGTAGAGTCTAGGGAGCAGTGTGCACATGCAGGAAGACATGGACACAGAGAGCAGCTGACCAATGGTCCAGGCAGGTAGACCATAGGAACTGGGGAAAAGTAGTTGGGTCATTCTGGAGTTCTGGGGGCTTTTGGGATGACATTTGCTATCTGGATCCCACCCTGAAACCAACTCACTGAATCCCATAGAGGCAACAGAGACACAGGAGAACCAGGGAGCCTTGTTCACAGCTGGTGGATAAAGGAATTGAATATAAGGTTGGTCGACAGCGCATGTCTAGGGTCAGATGGGAGATTATTCCCTGACCCTTGACCCCTAGGGCCAGGGCTCTCTGATCTTGAACTTGCACAGAGCCATCAGAGTGTCTGAGCAGCTGGAGTGTACAGATTCCAAGGCCAGTGCCGCTCAGGCCTCACGTTAACTCTCCACACAGTAAAGCAGGCAAGGCGAAATCAAATTAAAATTTGCAGCATGGTTACATTATCGGAATAATTTGACCGCCCTTCAGCTATTCTCCTAGGCTTCTGATCTTGTCTCGTGACCATTTTAATTGCGACGGGCACAAATTTAAATTCGTACTACCTGCTTGATGTACAGGCAGCCACAGATTTCACAGGCCAGGTGATGGTGTTTCACAGAGAGGTTGGTTCAACTTTTTTTCCGGACTTTCCAGCCCCCAAATACTTCTCCAGAGGAGACGGGGCCATTCAGACCCAGGACTAGGAGAGAAAGGACACATTTTCCCAGGTTACTGTTGGGCTAACACGAGTGGCTGTCTATTATTTCCAGAGTGTGTCACATCCCAGTGCTTCTCAGTCTCTCTGGGCAGCAGCCCTAGAACCCAAGAGATGATTTAACACATAGGAACTGCAACTGGGTCTGTGCAATGGGATGGACCCTGTAGAAATAAATGTGGTGCAGTCTTAGGGCAGATACATGGTGAACTCATGCCAGTGTACAAGACACCATGTGGCTGTTGTGCCAGTGTAACTGAGTTCGGACCCAGGGCTTCTTTTTCCATGCCATTCTCTCTCCTGCGGGTGACTCTGTGCAGACATGCCCTGAGATAGTGTGAGCACTGTATATTGGTGAATCTGAGGCTGCTACAGAGTTCTACCATGGGAGAAGAGGACTCTCTTCAACTTCCTTCAAGTTGCTTCAAGGAGAAAGCTTCTGGCCGAAGCCTGCAAGCATGCTTACCTCTAACGTCTTTCTGACATTCTTGTCCCGCCTCCCACAGGAGAGGTGGCAGGCAGCTGCTCGAGCCTTAGCAGGTGACGGATTGTAACTAAAGTTTCCTTGACTCTTCCGGTTATTTTTATGTGGCACCCATCTCTGGTGGCATGTGAAGTTGGAGATCCTTTGAAAATATAATATAGGCGCAAAAGTAGGGCAGGAAAAGAGACAGGCTTTGGGGGAGAGTGGGTAGAAGAGAAGGGAGAGCAATTGGAATGTGGTAATACAATTGAAGTACATTCTTTGTAAGTATAGAAAAGTGTGAAAGAGCAAAGAAGAAAAATAAAATAGCAAATGCCTAAGAATGATCAATTCAAAGTGTAACATACAGTGTCTGCAAAAGCAATCACATGGGATGTGTGATCTGGTCAAAATGAAACATTATAACACGGGTGACAGATTAGTATAGCAAAGGCCATGAAAGTTCAGAAGTCAAAGTTCAGGTTCCTGCCTTTGACCAAATACTTCTTCCCCTAAGATACCGCCATCTTGAATTTAGATAAATGGTGGCCATTCTATGGTCAGGAGGAGAGCCTAGCCAATGGATAGAGATTAGCTTGTGGCATTCGTTAGATGCTGTGCGTGGTGATTAGTCTTCATTGTCAACTTGACTGGATTTATAATAACCTAGAGGCTCCCAAGTGTGTCTGTGGTGGTGTTTGCAGAAAAGTGTAAACCCAATTGAGCACCTGCGTTTGTCCGTCCTTTTTCTTGACTGTGGGCATGAGATGGCCTGCTGTTCTAGTCTCTGTTACCATGACTTCCCAATAATGATGGACTCTGCCCTTGAACTACCTACGAGCCAAGAAAAGTCTCTCCAGCCCCACTTCTAAAAGTTGCTTCTACTAGGCATTTTAGCATAGTAATGAAAACATTAACTAATACTTTAAGTTAATGGTTTTCAGAAACACTTCCTCCCTGACAATATTGAGGTTGTTTCGCACCAGAGTTGACTCTCTTACCTTTTAAGTGTCCACAGTTATTCATTTGTATCTTTCTGAGGGTGACTGGGTTGTTTTGAGCTTTTCAATTTACTGGTCCCTGGCAGTTCTCTGGAAAGAAGTCCCATTCCCTCACTGTGCTTTTGTGAATTGAGTAAGTTCTGTTCCAACAAAGAGCTCATCCTCCAGGGAGCCTGAGGAGAACACTGGCTTCCCACAGATGTCTGGAATCAAGGCTGTTTTTTTAACCAGCAGGGGGGGGAAGTAGAACTTACCAAGGTAAGTTTTAAGTGACTGACATGAGTCTAGAACTCATTGGCCCATGTTAGGGTTTGAGGTCTTCTCCTGAGACAACTCCAAGGGTGTTAAGAACTTGCTCTCTGAGAGTCACTGGACTCTGACATGAAGGACTGCTCTGGGAAGCATCCTCTTACTAGCATGCTAACCATGACCATGGCAATATAGGGTCTCAGAGGACTAAAGGAGAATCGCTGATGGAGGAGATGAGCCTTACAAAACAAAGGGATTTCATGTCCAGAGGTCCGGAGTCATGAAGTGGCTTTACTCATTGATGGAAGGATAATGGGTTCAAAGAGATGGACCAAAGTGTGGAACACAGAGAAGATGCTGTGGATCTGGGAATGAAGAGGAATGCATCCTTACCAGATCTAAGAAGGTCAACTAAGGATCATTGGTGGAGCAGGGAGGAAAGATTCTTTCCTGAGAGTGACAGAAAGCCCTGGTCTGTTTAAAGGTTTGGAAGACACAGCAACGCTGTGTAACTGAGCCAAGCTTATCTCAGCAGTGTGGAATAGGAGGGTAGTGGGCTGGAGGAGGTGATCCTGGAAATGCCTTGTGTACCACCAGTCTTGGAAAGAGAGGATGGGCAGGAAGGGGGCAGAGAGATGTTGAAGGAGCCATACGGGCATCCTTTAGACATCTGTTCATACCAGAACCACTCAAATATTCAGGGAGTCATCCTCCAGGATAGAGCCTCCGTTGAATAGATTACTCTGAACGATTAAAATGTGAAGTTTTCAGCCCATTGCAATAGAGTTTATTTATAATTAGAGCCACAGTTTGCATGCACTTTAAATGCAAAGAAGGGTTTTAACTGTCAAGTTATTACATTACTCAAGAGTTTAATTAATAACACACTAATCGGAGAAGCCCGCATCAAGAGTCACGCCATATTGTTCATATTACGTTTGGAAACGTTTGAAGTGATTTAGTCGCTTGAAAAATGAACCTCAAAACACAGCTTTATCCTCTCACAGATATGGGAGATCCTTCATCTTGTGCATTCTAGTACTTTTGAGGACAGAGAAGGGGCTCCCTTGGGGGTGATGATGAGAAGACCCATGCCCTTAGATTAGATGTGCTTATGTCTTAAAATGAGCCAGTGGGGAAAAGGTTTGCGATCATTGGGAACCGCTTTGAAAGATGGCTATCCAAAGGTTACACAAAATAATAAATTAAAAGGTCATAGAATCACGTGAGAATAGGATTCAAGACTCGACACTTGATGCATTCATCCTCTAAGTCCATCTTCCCAAATGTGGACAGTGAGGTTCATGGAGCTTTTTTTACTTTTTTCAAATGAGGATGGCCTCTTTTGGACTCAAATTACCATTAAAATCCATCTGTGTTTCTATATGTTACTGAGTATGCCTGTGTGTGAGGCATGGGCACTTGTGTCTGTATGTATGTGCTCCTAAGTGTGCCTGTATGGCGAGGCATGAGTCATGTGTGTATATGTACACGTGGCTTCTAGAGGAAAACCTCAAAGGCTGTTCTTTGGCAGCTGCCTTCCTTGTTTTAGAGAAGAGTTTCTCCTTGACCTGGAGTCGGTTAAGTGAGATAGGTTGGCTGTCCAGAGACACCCAGAGACCTGTCTCTGGATTGACAGCCCTGGAATTACAAATATGTGCTACCTTACCCAGTTCTATTTTAAACCAGGTTCTGGGGTTCAAACCTGGGTCCTCACACTTTCAAGGCAAGTGCTTTACCAGATGGATCATCTCCCCAGGCTCCTACTATTCAAAGGACTGTTTGTTCCTGGCTGAAAAACATTGCCCTCTGCCCTTTAAATGTACAGATCTAAAGAATATGCTTAATTAGCCCTCTCCTAGGTTTCTTGTCCCCAAGGACAAGAGTGCGGCACTCCAAAATCAGGACTCACAGACTTCACTAGGGGCACATCCCATGCTCTGGTGGTAGTCCCTTAACTATGGCACAGATCTGCAGAATCCTCTGCACAGATTCACTAGCCATCATTTAGCCTTTATGCTGTGGACTCCGAGCAGCTGACTTATCACTGAATGAAGTCTCTGCCCTGGGTTCAGGCATCAGAAGCTGTATTATAGGTTGAACTGGGTATGCTACCCAGGGCACACACTCAACATGAAAAGTTTTAAACCCTGGGATAAGATAATGCACACATATATCAGCCCACGTGCATTTGTACATCCGTGGTTCTACATCTGTAGATTCAACCAGATATAAAATAACACACAATAAAAATTGTTGTAGGGTAAATATATAGATTTAATCTTTTCCCCCTGAATTTAGCATCACAATTGTTCCCATTGTGTTCTGTATTGTAATGAGGATCTGCTGTCTACAAATGCTGTACCAGTCTGTGTCAGGGAATTGAACTCCCTCAGGAGATCATGGGTTCAAAATCTGACAGTTACTCAGGAATACCTGTGTCCGTTAGAGGTGTGAAGATGCCCTCTAAGGCCAGCTAGAAGGTATTTTCTGCTTTACTGACCACATCGTGTGTGCCACCGCCAGGCAGCTCTGTGTGGAAACAGCCACAGGAAGTACATACATGTGAGGACAACTGTGCTCCCAGAACACTTACTGAAATTGAAGTTTTGAATTTCATATAATTCTCCTGTGCTATGAACTGCACTTTGCGGGTGGTATCAACTATGTAAAGATGAGAGAATTGGTCTTGGGTCACGGACTATGCAAGCAGGCAGTGGACTGGATCTGGTGGTATAGTTTGCTTTATCTTCCTATGAGCAGAGGTGCATTCTTCTGCCTACGTACTGGGAAAGGCCTCTATAGAGAGGCTCAACAGCTGAGCTGGAGGCATAGGGCAGCCAGAACGGAAAGCTTGCTTGGGACTGGACATGGTATTCAAAAGTGGGTAGACCACGCTGTCAATGGATGTGAATGCTATGCTATGTAACGTAGAGTCTATCCAATTAAAGCATAAGAGCTGATGGCGAATGCTCCTTAGGGTCTGACGTGACCAAGTTAGCTTGTAGAGAGATGGCTCTGGTGACCAATGTATAGTCCCTAGAGAAGAATCTGGAAGGAGAGAGGCCAGTTCTTACCACCGTCAAGGGCATGGTCACACATGTCAGAGAAATGAAGTTTCCAAGAAAACATTTTAGCTTATAACTAGGCAAATCTGAGCAAATTTCCCACGTTAAAGAAGAATCGAGAGAAAATAAACATTGTGGGGTTTTAGTGATGGTAAAGGCGTCTTCATTTCCTACTACAAGACATCAAATGTAGAGGTGTCATTTTCAATAGGTGGTGAGAAGAACCCAAGTAACCAGTGAGTCCTCACTCAGAGAAGGTAGGGGGTAAAAACACCCTTAGCCTTATATATCTTATCTACAATGAACACAATGCAAAGCCCTCTGTAACCTTGTGTCCCCAAGCCTTTGCATGTCACTGTCCATATCACCATGCAAATACATGTCTGTAGAAAGAACAATCTATTGATAAATACTTTCAATGTTTTCTTCATTAACATATAGTCTCTAGAGTCTCTTGACAGTCCTTCTTCTTCTTCTTCTTCTTCTTCTTCCTCCACCTCCTCCTCCTCCTTCTTCCTCTTCTTTAAACTTCTATTTCATAAAATGAAGATCAGCACAGCTAAGTGTGTGGCTGAAGGTTCATCAAGGCCTAAGAAGCTTTCTTTACTCTTGATTGTCCTTCCCCAGGGTCTTGGTGCAGATATCCAGGACCTCGATGCCTGAGTGACAAGATGTCCTTTCCTGGAGAACTGGAGCCTTGGGCATATTCTGCCCAGCCCCATCCATAGACTTGAAGATATTTTCCATTTACTTGTAGCATTTCAGATCTCTTATATACATGAGTGTGATGGGTCCAGTTTTTCATTCACAGGTGCTTTCTCGGAGCAGAGTTAGCATTCACTGCCTTCCTTGAGAGGACATATGAGATGACAGATGTAAAGCCGTTTCTATCTCCCGAGATGCACTCAGCTGTATAGCGGAATTCTCATGACTTAGAGCTGTGCTTATCTGTTCACAGATCTCGAGTTCTGCAAGTAGGGCACTGGGTCCCTTTCTTTGATGTAAGTAGGAGCTCACAACACACAGCCCAGGACAACAGAGCTGTCAGATGCGAAACCTGCAAATGAACAGGAGGTGATTGCATATACTGTCAGTGCCCTATGGAGGAACCACACAAGAAAACAATCCCAGGGTTCCCCAGCCTTTATAAATTCTCACCATGTTTTCACTGAGTTTTGCAATATGTGCCCTGGATGTCAAGATGTATATTAGGAACTGTAAACAGTAATAAATGAGGACACTTCGATAACCGCGGAAAATCGATGATAAAACAGGAAAAACAATATCTCATTACTGGCTTGAGTGAAATAGGAGTCAGGGCACATTTCCAAGATTAGGAATTAGATTAGAAATTTGACAACATGATAACTTTTAACAGAAATGGGATTCGGCAACAACGCAGAGCGTAAGAGGCATGACGGTAATCAACACAATGTAATATGGCATTTTGCGGCGTCACCGATGCCACGTGAACCATTTCATCTGTGGGAAGCTCACCTAGAGCCTGGAATCAGAAAGTGGGTTTTATTGTCTATTTTAAGCATTACCTGAGAGCGTCCTTTTCAAATTCTGTAAATATAAAAGATGCTTCCTTCTCTGATCTGTGGGCTTCTGAGCCACATGGATGCAATTCATATATTCCACAAAATTTACAAATTCCTACAGTCTTATTCTGTGGGCTTCAGCAAGGAGATCTGCAAGGCAGAATCAGGAGGGATAGCAAGATGGGGTTCAGTCTCCTCTCAGTGTTAGTAAAATATATAGGAATGTGGGGGCCGTCTTTTAGGTGAACTGTTTCTCTCACTGTGGTCAATAGCATTTATTGATATGACCAGTATGATTTACTCATCCTGTGTCAAGGTTGGTTTTGCAATAATTTGTTTTTCTTATTTTTTAATTTTTAAACCCCCTTCAAAATGCAGTACGCTCATTTTGCACTGGTTTTCCACTGTGAGGTTCCAAGTGGACAGCAAACTAGATAAAAGTCTCACGGGTGACATTTGAAATTTGTTTTCTATCATGTGAATCCAGTAAGGTTCATAGCAGCAGCGATCAGGATAGTCAAATGGTTTCTGATTTCAGACGGAGTGATTAGTTCTTAAGGAGTCAGCTTGATGCCATCTTCAGGGGGTCTTCAGCCACAGAGTGTATAAAGAAAGAGGTTTGTAAGAATCCGGACGGGAAGAAGACTGAGGACTGGAAGAAGGGTTAGCACTGAGGTCCCTGTCAGTCTCTCGGAAGGAATGACTAAGATTCAGGCAATCGTACAGTATCTGAAAGTCAGATCATGAGCACTGGATTGTGGCATCTCTGTGTCCAGAGCTCAGACTTCCAACAGACGACTCAATGCTCTTCAAAGTAGCGTGAGCCATATCCTACAAACTAATCCTACAGGTTTAGAAGAGTATGGCCTTCACAGAATATCCTGGCTTAACAGCATAGTGTGCTAGAGGGTGTGGATTGTGTCTTCAGGTGATCCGGAGCTATGGTCATTGCCCCATCCTTGCAACCAGGAGATCCCACTGGGCTGCTGCATAGCCCTGGGTTGGGCAAAAATGGAAGTCAAAGTGCCAAGTAGAGAGTCTTCTGAAAGCATGTTGCTTTCATACCAGTGTGGAGATAAAAACATATATGGTCCAAAGGGAAGGCATTGGGAGGGGGCAGGGGATACTATGAATAGATTCAGGTCATCAGAGGTACGTGCAGAGGTAAACCAGGACCAACCTAGGTGTGCTTGCAGGCACATATGTCATCAGCCCTGTCACTGGAAACCAGCATCATCTCAGAGGAGAGACATCACTGTTATGGAAGAAGTAGAAAGACCTGAAGGACTCTTGGATCCAGAGTCACCACCAGAACCCACAACATATAGTCACTCATAACTGCTGGCCCTCGGGCATGTAAGGCACCCAAAGTAGAGGACAGGCTGGCTATGCACAAGGAGTCCACACAGCCTCACCTAGTGACTAGCTTTCTATAGGGACATAGCTTACTCCTCCAAGCTCCAGCCTTGGGAACAGAAAACAAGATCTGTCAATCACAGGAAGGGTCAACCCTCATTTTCCTGTCTCTCCTCATACACTTTCCTAAATGTTTTGCTGGTAGCCCCATCAGGGCAAGTTTGGCACCTTCTTTGAGATTTCTTGTCTTCAGTTGGAACACTTCAAGCCGGAAGTGGGGTGAGGGGCAGCAAAGGGCTGGAGCTCTTTGCAAGAATTCTCAGCTCCAGCTTCCCTGGGTAAGTAAGTAGACCTTCCTGCTTCTTTTCATGCAGACAATATGAAGATGTCTGTATGCTGAGCCCACCCACTATCTCCAGTCTGGTACAAGGCAATGTAAGGTTAGAGTGGCAGAAAAATAGGCCTGGGAACTGGCAGAAATGTATGCCTTGGCAGAGTGGAAATTGTCATGACTCTTTGCAGTTCATCAGCCACCAGGATCACTGTTACTTGGGGCCCAAGAAGGTTGAAGAACCCTCAACCCCTTGAAAGAATGTCTGCATTCTTACAGTAGCCCCAGGATGTCCATGTATTACCTTTAGAGAAACATTTGTCTAAAGACCAACAAAATCCAACTCTTGATAAAGGAACATGCATCAGTTCAACCCATGGGACAAGAACAAAAGTCCAGGTTGCCTCCTGGAATGTGCAATGGAGAGAAAGCAGTGTGGATAGAGGCTGCAAGGACACTGGAGCTCCATCTTTCCCTTTCACGGTAGGATGCTGAGCCTGGGTTCTCATGAACATGAGGCATCCTCGTGAAGCAACTTGAGTGTTCCTCTCATGGCCCTCACACATTGGTCCTCCTGGGTCAGGTATGTGAACTGGGGATAGGACATCCCAGAGTCATCTCTGAGCGTCTCTCCAAACACTACATCATGTTCTTGTTTGCAGAGCTGAACTAGGGTTGTAGGTCATCATCAGAAACCCATTCTTCCACAAAATCTAGTAGCTTTATAATCTGGAAAGCAATGAAGTCATCAGCTTTTCTTAGGCTTCAGTCAAGTACGGACTCTGTTGTTCTGCTCAGGCCCTAGCAACAGAGACACGTTCCATTGGTCCCACACTTGTGTGCGGACATCTGTGAGCTCCCCTGGCTTTTTGCTATCATTCCAATCAGCACCTCTCCAAGTCTGATTGATATTTATGCAGAAATTCTGTTTGCAAAGTCCCTTTACGCATATGGCTTCATTTTGTCCAATTAAGTATTAAATATGGAAAGCTTTTTGAACAGAGGGGCAGATAGAGCAAAGACAACAGTCACATTGTAGATAGCGTCTCACTTGTGGAGAGTGACAAGTCTTAAAGGGTGGGTTTGTTCAGTCAATGAACACATAATGTTTCCCTATGGATGGGTGGGTCTAAAAATCTAGAACCTGTTCAGTGTAATCCGAAGTTTAAATACGAGACTCATTCCGAGCATGGCCATTACATAGTAGAAGGAAACTATTGTGAACTTTCAGTTCCATTTAATGGAGGAATGGGAGATGGGCATTAGGGATCCAGTGATGGTAGGGAAGAAGGAATCCCAGAAAATCACATCTCTTAAATGTGCTTCTTGCACACAGGACAAAAAGGCTCAGATTCGAGGTTTGTGAACGTGACTTTGAGGATTGCCTGTTAACATGCATATCTGTAACGTCCAATAATCACCATCTACCATAGTCACGAGATACAAGGTGTGTGGCCGCTCTGACCTTCCAGATATTTTACCTGCATCTGTGGTGAGGCCTTGGCTACAGGGTTTTTAGAGTGACAGGACCAGATCATGGGTGTTCCGGCTTCACCAGTAGGTTAATGTGTTGGTTGCTGAATTTGTAACTGAATAAACCATCAAGAGTGTGTCTTTCTGAGGGATGTTCTTTGCCCCAGCCCTTTCCTGGCTGTCTGTGGATGCATGGAGGTCAAACATTTTCCTCTGTTCTGTTCAACTCCTTTTATGTTTCACTCCTACCCCAGGTCTGAGAGCTTAGGGGCCAGCTAGTTTCAGTCAGGAGCAGAGACCTCTAAAGACATGAGCTAAAATCAATCTTTTCTCCTTCCAGTTGGTTTTTTTGGGGGGTGGGCATTTGAAAATCTCTCACACAATCTGTAGCACAATACAACTATCAGCCTGCCAAGATGGCTGTATTTAACCCAAAATTAATGCTGACGAGATTATGAAACAACTATACACCACAAGTACTTCAATAGCCGTGAGGAGAAGCAATTATATTGGAAACACTATGGAGAACAGGCTCTATAAATATTAAATATTCTCCGTTCCTTATTCTAGAGAGCTCACTCCCACAGATTCAGCCAGTTGGAAATAACAGATACATATCCTGGTGATTTGAATGAGAAGTGTCTCCCGCAGGTTTACATATTTAAGCCTTTGGTCCCATGTTAGACGTACTTCTTGGCGTGGTCATGGAAACACTGATTGGGAGGTGAAGTCTTGCTGGAGGAATGCTTCAATGGGCGTAGGCTTGGAGAGTTTATAGTCTGGTCCTACTCCCATCTTGCTCTCTGCTTCCATGCTTGACAGAAATATGGTCTCCCGGCCTCCTGACATGGCTGTTGGCTGCTATGCCTTCTACTCTCCGTGGATTCTCCATCTTTGTATTTGTGTCGTCTGATAGCTGGTGGAGCCAGACATATTCTCTCATGTTCTTACTAACCATTTGTCTTTACTCCTCAAGGAGATAATTGTTGTTTCTCGAACTGTCCTTGTTTTTGTATCAGCTCCATACATAGTTCCCATGTTAGGGACACATCAGTATATGTGGAGGGCTGTGTGTGGAATTAGGTTTTTTGTTTGTTTGTTTGTTTTTTACAGACTACCCAACAGGGCAACTTAATAGGAAGAAGGATTTGTTACAGCTCTAGGCTCAGAGGGATCATTCCCCACCACACGGGATTGATGGTGTGATAGACCACAGCCATTCACGTTGTGGTGGGCACCCTCCTGGCCTTCTCTTTCTCCAGTTTGCTCTTTTGGGACCTTCCTTTCACAGGTGTGGTATCACAAACCTTCAGAGATCTTGCCCACCACTCTACCCCCATTAATCTTTCTAGAAGATTCCTCACTGACGTCACTTGGAAGTCTGTCAGTTTCCGTGATGATTCGAAACCACGAAGCTGACAAACATGAGATGTTTTTACACACACACCTATAATTTATTGTGTGGCATATATATTGTGTGTACATAAAATACATCCAAGTGCTTATATTTCTGTAAGAAAGGGTTTCACCTTGCAGCCCTGCCTGTCCTAGAACTCGCTATGGAGCCTATGCTGGCCTTGAATTCACAGAGATCTTCCTGCTATGTCTCTCTACTGCTGGGATTAAAGGTGTGTTACCATGCCTAGCTTTCAGCTTTCTTCAAAAACATATTCTGCATCTCTGTCATATGTGAAATACATGTGTAATTATATATATATATATATATATATATATATATATATGTATATGTATATGTATATGTATAATTTGAACAGTTAATTGATAACACATTTTAGAAAAGTTTAATTATGGTGAAAACATAACAAAATTTACCATATTAACTATTTTTAATAATGTAGTCCAGTCGTGTTGAGTGTTAACCTGCTTTTTAATTCCCTAGGGAATTTTTCTTCTGCTCCAAACATTTTCCTTTAACGTGTCTTGCTTGTTTTCAGTGGAGGGAATGTCTTCTTTTATCTCTGCTTACATAACTACCTTCTGTTCCCTGCATTGTCTCCTGTTCCAGTCTGGCTTAGAACAGACTCTCCATGCCTTCCTCAGATACCCATAATTCTTCACTGCCCTCCACAAGGCAATGTGATGCCAAAGCCTGTGGAGACTGCGTTGGACAGGCGAGTTTGTCAGATGGAAAGAGATGACTGTGCTTACGGCCACAATACCAATAGGGCCTTTGATCACTCTCTGGCACCCATCTTCCTGACACGGCCCCTGTGCCAATGCTAATGAGTGAACTGAGTCAGGGTGATGCAAAGAACTCACCATGAGGTCAGGAGACTCTCCATGAATCTTTTTGCATTTACTGGGGAGTCATCCATATGGAACGTTTCTGCTCAATTTTGCCAGGAACTGCAGCCCAACTTCCTAGTGGCTGGCAGAAAAGAAAAGAGACACACTGGACACTGCTGGGGGTGGTGCTGGGTGGACCTGCCTTTCAACCTGTCTTCTGGGTTCCATCTGAACTTAATGCCAACCTGCAGAGGTCCACGGTGATGTGCTGTCAGCCCCGCCTCTAGATCCCATGTACACAGCTCAGAACTTCTTGCAACCTGTGCTATATGCAGCTCCTTGGCTTATCACAGAGACCCATGGCTCTTCTGTCTATTTTGAAAGGACCTTGGCTGAGTCCCCTTACTTGTGGTTACAGCTACTGTGCCTGTCCTCACCACTCTGCTTGTTTTAATGGCAACATTAGGGGAGTCTCAGAAGACCATCGCTCACTTGTGCTCTCTGCGTCATCATGCATGTGCATGGGAGATTGACCCCCTCCCAGATCATGGACAGGTTGTCTTCCACTTCCTGGCACTTGGCATCTGTCCCACAAACATTTCCTAAGCTGAGTCAAGTTATACTCTGCTTGGAGGGATCAGGTCCATGGTGTACTGTCTTTGGTAAAGAATTTATTTTTAGAAATGTTGAACCTCAGTCTGCTGAAGTACAGATGTTGCAGGACAAAGTCACCAACACCCCTGGGAATTCTCTCCTGCTCTGACACCATCCTGATCTGGATTCCCACATAATCTCATCTATGCCTTGTCATAGGTCATAGGCAGGCGTCTTGGCCCACTCAGTTCTGCTTGAACCGACCCTGTTTCTGCTCTTACAATGGCTGCCATTGAGTTCTCCTGAGGCAAAGTGTCCCCTGTTCTCCTTCATACGGTCTCTCCTAGTGCTTCAAAAGAATTATCTCCCAGAGAGCCGGAGGCAGGCTGTGTCCTGACAGGGCTGGGTGATAGAGAGACTGATGCATTCAGAAAATGAATAACATCTGCTTCTGAAATCATGGTTGGTCTCAGACCTCTGAGCTCACATCAAACACACGGGGTGTTCAATGTGCATGCTGAGCACGGCCACGGCCACAGCCAAGAGCAAATGTTGAGACCCTGATGCTGCCTTCCATTTATCAGCCATCTGGACGGAGGTGAGCGTGGTGGACCCCTTCATGGTTCAGCATGGATCCGCTCACCCAAGTGTAGATGTGAGATGTCATAGCTTAAGAAAAAGAAACTGAAACACTGAGCTAACCTCTGGTCCGGAGCAAGTGCCAGAGCTATAATCAAATCTAAGTAGCCAGGATTCCAAACAGGGCTCTGCTTAGAAGAGAGGGAGTCCCAGTGCATCTACGCGGAGACAAGACCGCTGGTTTCAGAACCAGCTTCCTCTCCCTTTTGTAGCTCGGTCCTGGGGATGGAAGCCACCTAGAGCCATGCTTTCATCTTTGCAGTTGAGCCCCAGGCTTGCTTCTCAATGACTTCTACAGACCCAGAGGGACTGTGAACCTCTACAGCTCTGGTTCCTCATCTGCATCCTCTGATACTCAGAGATAGGACTCGGGGAGTGGCCGCCTGCCTTTTAACCATGCCTGCCTGCCTGCCTGTCTGCCTGCCTGACTTGGTGTGGGTTTTCTCTCTCTCTCTCTCTCTCTCTCTCTCTCTCTCTCTCTCTCTCTCT
>NW_021604602.1:2730151-2751602 GCF_004785775.1 Grammomys surdaster | reverse complement strand
CTCTCTCTCTCTCTCTCTCTCTCTCTCTCTCTCTCTCTCTCTCTCTCGCTCTTCTTTCAGGGTTAGAGAAATTGGCAGCTTGCCCTCAGTTTGTTTCGAGTAGGCTTCCTTTGAGTGCTAAAAAGGAAAGAGTCAAGAACAAAGAACACAAGCACACAGTACTGCATGTTTCTCAGACAATATAAAAAGTTGTTCAGACAATTCGCAAGGAGACTAACAATAAGACTGGAGTGATATTTTCCCCGTCTGTTGCCACAGTGACAAGAGCCCACTGGCTACACTGGGGTCATCAGCCCTTTCCATAGGTCCCCTGGCATGTTCATCTGGCTCTTAGGAAGAATCAACTCTTGTTACAGCACCTATTCTTACATCTCAAACCATCTCTCCGGGTCTTGAAAAGACTTGGAAGAGGAAGGCAGATGGGTACTTGATGACAATGTGCATTGTCCCAAGCAAGATGACTCCCCAGCTTTCAGGGGAGCAGAGAGAGGCTGAGAGATATTTGGGGTACTTCACCATGGAATGTGGGACAAAGGACTCAGAACTGAGGAGAAGAAGCTATGCATCAACTTCAACATACAAACTCTCGGGACCCATCTCTGTCAGGCACAGGGAGAAGGACCAGATTCACCTCATTCCCGGTGTTCATAATCTGCTGCAGGGGGCTGGAGGAGGGGAAGAGAAGGCAGAAATCCTTCTGAAGATTCAGGGGAAGCTGGGTGTTTTGAGAGGAGCTAGAGATCACTAAACCACTCACAGCCTGCAGCCAGAGGGGCTCTGAGGCGGCTAGGTTCACTGAGCGCCAGGGGCAAAGGGAGGAATCAGACACTTGGGGACGGGGTTAAAACCATGGGAGCAAACATAGTCAAGCCAGGTAGGCAGAGAGGGGCTCAGAGAACTGGAACACGCATCACTCATTTTCCTGAACCGTCTTTTCACCTGAAGGCCCAGGAAACATCACAGAAGGGAAAGAAGGAATAATTTAAGAGCAAGAGGACAGGGGAGAGTGTCCCGAAATGCTTGTTTGGATACAGTGTTGGCTTTGCACCAAGAGCACGCAGCAGTTATGGACCCCTGCAAAGGTTGGGCCCTTCAAGTTCGCACAGCGCAGGAGCCCCGCCCCTTCCTGAGAAGCTGATAGCTGCTGATTGGTGCTGGAAGAGGGGTTCCCATTTCTCTAATGGTGTAGCCAGGAGGGAGAGTTTGAGCGGGAAAAGGACGGGGGGCTTTGAGAGTGTGATCGGGCAAATACAATCACAGCATATAGTCTATATATAGAAAACGGTTAAAAAACAAAGCAAAAAGCAGAAGAGACAAGTGGGTGGCATCTTTGGAGGTCACTTGCGTCCTGGGAAACGGAGTCAGGGGTTTAATTGCAAATGCTTAGGGCAAGTGAAAGCTGAACGTCTCCACGAGCTTTTGGAAATAAAGTTTTGCTGACTTAGACACACACACACACACACACACACACACGTCCACCTGTTGTCTCACAAGCAAGTCAGACTGGTGAGTGAGCTGTGTGCCTGTAGCAGAGGGGTGTGTCCCCAGAGACAGACGGTTCCTCATTCCTGAGGCCCCACATGGGATCTCAGCCTCTTCCTGCATCTGCTTTCTTCCCTAAAACCTGAAGTGAGCAGACTGGCAATAGTGAGTCTTAGGACCTGTGAAATATCTCAACAGAGCCTTCGGAAAATTAAAGATACCAAACTGAGCATGGCGGGACATGCCTGTCTCACTCTGGTGCCGGGAAGACAGGAGGATTGTAAATTCAATGCAAACTTAAATTACCTAGAGAGATCCTGTTCCCCAAACCAAAAAACAAAAAAAAAAACAAAAAAAACAAAAACAGTCAAAATGAAAAGAAATAAAGAGACAGACGTTTCAAAGTCAGTGTCGTACAATGCCTTAGAATTGGCACTGAGGAAAGTTACAGGATGCTCGGGAATGTAGAGGGAGCAGCCATTTTCTCACACAGGCTGACATCGTGATCGGTAGCCTCATCAAGAGGCTCAGAGACGTTCAAGTCCCTAGTCCAAAGATGGAAGGCACGAAAAGATGGATCTAGAATTCTCGCCAGGTGTCTAGGAACCCGGTGTTGCATCCCGTGCCCCATCATGCCTTGCGGGTGCAGTGACTTCTAGATTCAAGGCTAGCTGGAGGGTGGTTAGCAGAGAGCATGCAAGCCAAGCGGGCGGGAAAGCTGGAGGGCATATATAGTCGTGTCTGTTTCCCCGTTTGGTTTCAGGCTGTGTGAATCTCTCGGCCTGCTGTTTCACTTTGAGCTGGGTGTTCACACACTTCTCACGAAATCCAGCCCGTGCTTCGTTGGCTCCGAGGTGAGTGGTGGGGAACTGCTGAGTTAGGCCCATGGCCGGCCCCATCAAAGGCGCTGGCCAGGCTTCTAGCCCTAGGTCTCAAGCCTGCAGCCCACGGCTTCCTCCAGGCCAGGACTCAGCAGCCAGCTCACCTTGTTTCGAGTTTCTGCTCCATCTCCTTTCAAGTTTCACTCTGGTGTTCTTCACACAGCCTACCCCCACTCCTTCCTTCTACTGTGGGGCAGCTATATGATTCTTGAGACATCCCCAGCCCAGTGGGGGAACTTCAGTCTGGAAGGCCAAGCCTGTGAAAGGCCACATCTGGGCTGCAGCAACCCTGGCCCCATGGATGTTCTCTGACTCTCTGGGTTTCAGCAAAGGCAAGCCTCAGTTTACCCTTTGTAAATGGAAAGATGGGATGAATGAACTATGAGGCTGGACCAAGACCGTATTCAGGATGGGTAACATACAGCATTTGGTATTGACATCCCAGGCTTGATAGATTGGCTTTCTTTGTGAAACAAAAGACAGACCAGAGATCACAGAGGCTCAGGGATTATTCCAGGTCCCCTAGAGGTCATTAGTCAAAGGAGTGCTGGTATCAGTGGGGTGGCACCCCACAGGGACACATCACAGGACCCTTGTCCCCCAAGTCACCTGTGATCTGAGACGTTTTTGTAAACTAAACAAAACACCAAGTACAGAGGTTCATTAATGCTTGTTACACCTTAGTTAGATGAGTGGCAGTTTTCTGCACGCATCCTGGCAACCTGCCCAAACATCTGGACAGAGATGGGCAGGCCCGGCCCTTCAGCCACCCTAGGAGCAGTTGCGACAGCTAATGTTCGGAGCTTTGGGGTCCCCAGGGATGGACTCTGCCAAACTGGCTGTCTTCCAGGCTCGATTTACTTCCACAGCACCTGCTTCCCAGAAGCAAGCTGCCTTTCCAGCCCAGGCCAGTGGAGCGTGGGAAATCGCAACACGAAAGATGGGAGGCATGGTCACTGACAGGAGATGACAAACATGGCAGGGGGTCCCATGAGTTCCTGTGAGATTGACACTTGAGGACAAGCAACTTTCAGGGCTGAGTGACGGTATTAAGCATGCAGCGCTCTTCGGGTCATCACAAGGGATGGGTAAACCAAGCTGGAGGGACACCAAAGCCCTCCATCCCTGTGTGAACCAGCCTGGCTTAGGTTGAGTTGGCTTTGACTTTCTACGAGTTCTTCTTCCCTGAACACTTTAGTGTTGATAAAGCCACATTATACAGCAGACAGAATATTCCAGCATGTGGACTCTGGTGCAGACGTCTTACTATCTTTGGCAAGCCTCTCAAAGCAACATAAGGGACACGCGCCAAGGCTCAAGGCCTTGCTGAGGTGACTTCTGAGAGATCCAAAGAAGATGAGTCTCTCTCTTCTACCCAGTCACTGGGCAGGCAAAGGGAGAATGCAGGGAGAAAAGCATTTTGATAATTTTTATTTCAAATGGGAGTGAAGAAAAAGAGATGACTAAAGAAGAAGGAAGGACAAGGAAAGGAACGAAGGACTAAAGAAGAAATATGTCATTGCAGCCTGCAAGAGAGCTGCTTTGAGAGCTATTGGTGATCATGTAGATGTCTAAATTGAGTCTCTGAGGGTGAAGCCAGACAGCAAGAAGGAGAGTCAGCTACATCACAAGTGAGTCAGTTTGGAGATGACTAAGAGAGACATTCAGATCAGCTCAGTGGATGCTTGCTCCAACTACCAGCCAGTTATCCAGCAAGAGGGGCCCCCATACAGAAGCTCCCAGCTCACCCCTCTTACAGTGTAGGTTGAAGTCATTCCACAGTGAGAGTCTACCCCCGGCTAAGTTCTCTGCCAAGAGCTGGAGAATGAAAAGATCACAGCAGACGCGAGCAGTGGGAGTCTCTGAGAGTCGCTAGTTTACCCAAGAATCATCTCTTGCTGCTCATGGTCCCTGATGCTTAAATAGCCAGATTCTTAGTCTCTGAGATGCAACTTCATTGCCAGTAGGCCCAATGAATCCTTCCATTTCCTTCCTTGGTCAATAGCATGAGTTGTTGTCCTGGCTTCCTCTGTGGGTGTGGCCCTGTGACATGATCTGCTTCATCAGAATCTGGGAAAAAAGCTGCCTGACCAAGAAAACAGTGACATCTATAGATTTCCCTGCAGCCCAGAGTCCTCCTGGTTCACCATGGAGTTCTGACTTCTTAACACACATCAGCGGTGACGCCCTCTGCATTTCTAGTCCTACACCAGGAGACATGTGCCAGGGCTGTGGTGCTGTCAGTGGAGCTATGAGGTTCCTTGACAGGAATCTGAACTTCAGAGGCTGCACTTTAGGACACAAAAATCATGGCCACACACATGCCCAGGGCTCTGGTTGGTTCCAGGGGTTGCTGGGTCATTCCGTGCGGAAGCGCGAATGTCAACGCTCTGCCTCTTTCCCGAAAATGCCATTCTTTCTGATATTATGGTAGGATTCACTTGTCTGTTCGTGATAATTATTATAATTACCATTTTTAATTTTCCCCCATTAATTGTATTTTTCTTACATCGATGACTTAGCAAGCCGTGCTAGGATGTTATCAAATGCCAGAGTTGTCTAATAACTTTTCAAAATTATCTCAAATCTTTTTCATAATATTTGTGGGGAGAAAAAAAGCGCCTGTAGTTGGCGACGCCTTTTTCATCAATTTTTTTTAACCGATTGTGTTAATTTTTGTTTTATGCTTTCTCATGGGATATTGAAATTGCTTCATCCTGTGATATCTTTGGTAGAGAAAATGTGAATGACTATAACTCAATATCTTAGAAATGAATACAAATTTACTGAAGTATTTTTTAAATGTGGATGTGCCTCAGGAGCTATCGAGTTGTCTTTTAATAACACCAGCCTGGCTACTACTAGATTTTATTTATTTATTTTTATCTATATCAGTGATTCTTAACCTTCCTAATGCTTGTGACCTCTGACCATTAAATTATTTTTGTTGTTACTTCCTAGCTGTAGTTTTGTTACTGTTACGAACCATAATTTTGGAGATAGAAGTTTACCAAGGGAGTGGCGACCTTCAGGTGGAGAACCACTGATCTACATGCATGTGTGTGACCATGGGTGAGTTTATGTTCGCCATGTGCGTGCAGACAATGGAGGAGGATAGAAGGTGTCAGAACCCCTGGAACTAGAGGTCCAGGCCGTTGGGAGTAGCCATGTGGATGCTGGAAACTGAACCCGGATCCTCTCTGAGAGCATTAATTTGTCTTAAAGACTGAACCCATCTCTCCAGCCCCTAATACCAGATTTTAGGAAGAGCTTTAGCTAAGGTTTCGCCACAGATGTGTAAACTTCCTCAATGAAAGTATTCAGTGTGAAACGGTGAGGTTTCTCTTCCATTTATTTAAATACCGTGCTCCACCAGAGCCGAGGAAGTGAGAGTCCATCACTACCGGGGGGAAAAGCTCAGATGGATCGAGGATGAGCAAGCTACCTCACCGAGTCAGAACATCTGTCATTCCTTAGGTGATAAATATTCTTGAGTCACCAACCTCAAGGGCACACAGTGAATACAAACAATAAGGCAGCTGACTGGAGCCTTGAGTCTTGAGTGAGAACCGCTGTCTGGGAAGGCAGACCTTGAAGTCCCTGTAAATTTGCATGCTTCTTGGCCAAGGTACTGTGATACTGGGACAGGCACTGAGGACCCTACCCCCAACACACACACACACACACACACACACACACACACTTTTCCTATCATCTGAAGCTATCATAAGTTTGCCTGGCAGAGAAAACCATGCTTTAAATACACCAAAGCCCAAAGAAATAACTACAGGTCTCACAAGAGCCCTACATTGACCCCTTCTCTACCCAGAAGTGAGGATTTCCTTTCCTCTCTTTCTTCAGTCTCTTTTAACCGCTTTTATTCTTCAAGAAAGTCATACACGGTATCCAGTGTATTCTGATCACATCCATTTCCCACTTTGTCTCTCCAACGCTCCCTCATTTTCACCCCATACATCCACCACATCATGCTCCCGTTTCTTCTGACGCCGTTGTGTCTGTTAAGTGCCTGTCATTTACTCATGGGTGTGGAAACCACCTGCTGGAGCACGGACAACATACCTATGGCCATAACTCCAAAGAAAATGGGCTATCCCTTTCTGCCACCTTTCAACAGCCAACAACTTGCCAGCTATGGGTGGGGCCTCAAGAAGCCCCTCCCCCATGCATGATGGAGGCGTCACTGGCCTGGCCTCTCACAGCGTCGCTCAGGTAACCACAGCCGCGTGAATCTGTGTGTGCAGGAGCCGTGTCATGTCTGGGAGTCATTATTGTACAGCACACCCCGTCCTTTGCTGACTCATATTCTTTCTGGTCTCCTTTCTCCTATTTTCCTGTTTTCATAGCGATCCTTCGGATGCTTCCTTCTACAGTGTGAGAGAACTGTCTCTTATTGGCCTCCCCACGTTCCGAGTTGAACAAGAAGCGGTGAGCACTCTGACTGGTAGGTGCCTCCTTTCCGACTCTGGGACCCTCTTTTAATCCAACGTCCTTGATTGTCCTTACCTTCACTAAGCAGCCCAGGGCTCCCTCACGACAGGTTACACCCAAAGCCACAGTCTCCCAGATTTTACCCCCATTCCCAAGATGTCTGATCTCACTGTGTGTGACCAAGCCAAATTATCATCTCACCTTTGCAGAATATGTGTGATGACCCCATGTTGTAGCTGGAGGAAGTTATCGTATCTGAAAGATGCCTGGAAGTTATTACATCCTTTGGGAAGTTTGGAGGCCCCAGAGTTGACACACACATCCATCTTTTGCATGTCCTTCAGAGTATCCATTTATTATGTCAATGACAACAGAACATTGGGATGGGACAACCACAGAGGTGATGGGATCTTGGACATGGCTTGACTTCCACCAGAGAAAAACCTGGGTGGCAATCTCATGCCCATGTGACAGTGAGTGGCACAGCCAATGACACTGTGGGTATTATTGTGGAAAGAGGTGGCAGCCAATTGGTGATGCGGTTTAGGGAGATCTGGGAGGTACAACCTTGCTGGAAGAAACATAGCACAGAGTGGGCCTCAGAGTTCACAGCCTAGCCCTGCTTCCACTTTATATCCCTGGTGTTTGCTGTTGGAGATATGCTCTCTCTGCTTTCTGCTTCAGCCCCTAGTTACCATGTCTCCGTCATCACGATGGACTCTCCCTCTAGAACCATAAGCCCAAATAAACTCCTCCGTTAGTTACTTTAGCCATGGTATTTTACCACAGCAACAAAGCAACACTAAGTTAGCATGTCTCTCTTCTCAGTGTCCAGGCAATAGGCAGCCAGAGGGAAAGGAAGAGAGGTCATTGTACTACCTGACTTCTTCATTTCTTTTTCAGGTGGTTGGGGGTGGTGGGAGAAAGGCAGTTGACTTCCTTGATTTCTGTTTAGTATTAGGATGAAATGTCTCTCCACCGTGGTAAGGGAATACATGCTGACCATAACATTTAATTGCAGAAATATATTTTTAAGCTTTGCTTTTCCCATACCATCCCCAGTTCACATCCTAAGTACTTCAAATCATTTGTACAAAAGTGGAAGATGGATTTTTAAAAGTAAGGAAGCATCTGCTAGGACTCCAGAGGTGCTTAGAAGAGGCCTGGAGACATCATCTCGCCAGCTCCAATGCAAGGGACGAACATCTGTCAGAGAGGAGTCATGGATGGTTGTCAGGATTAGCAGACTCAGGTCCTGTCTAGAGCAGTCTGTGGTCCTCCATGTTGTCTGGTTAAGTTCCATTCTCCTCACCATCCACTGTGGCTTCCACCATGAGGCGTGTCCCAAGTCCCTTCCAAACACCCATATATAAAACAAAGCTGTGACCCCTAACATAGACTGAAATGTCACAGAAATCATAGCAGGAAGTGAGTTCAAATTTTCCTAAGTATCGAGTGAGTTTTGGTGGCATTCGTTTCCTTTTTCACACATTGTTTATTTATCATAATTTTATTTTTTTTAAAACGGACACATCATACTTATATAAGTATGTGTGAGCCGGGCAGTGGTGGCGCACGCCTTTAATCCCAGCACCTGGGAGGCAGAGGCAGGCGGATTTCTGAGTTCGAGGCCAGCCTGGTCTACAGAGTGAGTGCCAGGACACCCAGAACTACACAGAGAAACCCTGTCTCGAAAAACAAAAACAAAACAAAACAAAAAAAACAAATAAGTATGTGTGGGATATAATAAACTTTCCACATCTGTGTACATTGTTAATGGCCATATCAACATGATGAACACATTGATTGTGTTCAATATTTATCATTTCTGATATTTCCGCTAATATATACCAAGTGCCTAATATCTAAAATGGATGCATCTCAGAGTCTGTCAAATTACTAACTGGAAGTTTTAAGAGGTGAGCATGAAAGAGGTGGCCATGTCTCTTGTCTGGTAACGTGGAGGAGGGACAATGGCGGGGAGGAGGGAGGAAGAGATGCCGACCTCCCCTCCCTCATCCCTTGACATCTTGGCAGGCAGGAGAGGGGTCATGAGAGTGAGAGAACTGGCCATGTTCCTCACTGGCTGCAACACTAGGGAGAGCTGGCTCTGCACCATCCCTAGGCAGCAGGGTAACTCAGGCCCTGGATACGGAGGATGCTGGTGAGCTGGCACTGGAGGATGCGAGCGAGAGAACAGCAGGCTAAGCAGCTCAGATGGTTCTCAGGCTCAGATCCAGGGCTTTGAATTGGGGTCCATCCCAACAGTTACCCCATCAAAGAACTGCTGAAGTGCATACAGGGGCAGTCCTACAGATGCAAAACTACAGGATCTTCATGACACAGGGCAACAACAAGATATCCTATAGGACTCTTCGTGGTTCCAGTATTGATGGTTTAGCAGAAGCCACAGACCTCGTACCAGACCAGTGACTCATTGCATTGAACGGTTGCAAGCCAAGAAGTGTGGAAGTGTGGACACCTTGTGATACACTACAGATTCCACAATAAGTTGGTTTTTCTTCTGTGTTGGGGGGAAGGTTGCAAAGGTAGAGGGAAGAAATGAAGAGACAAAGGGGATTGGGGTACATGATGTAAACTTCACAAAGAACCAATAAAAAGTTAGGGAAAAAAGAGGCATGGGTCACTTTTCTACCTATATGACCTTAGATTCCAAAGCCACTACTACCTGGAATAAACATCCACAGGGCTGGCAGGTGGCTCAGGGGATAAGAGCATCTGCTTTGCAAGTGTAAGGAACCAAGTTCAAATCCCTAGCACCCCACGTAAAAGCCTGGCAAGGCGGAATGTCACTTTAACTATGGCATCAGGGGGTGGAGTCAGAGGGATTCCGAGGGCTCCCTGGCCAGCCAGGCAAAGCAATGAGCTCTCTGTAGAATGAGAGACCCTGCCTCAAGGAAGAAGGTGACGTACCACAAGTAAAGACAGGTGATACTCTGCTGTGGCCTTCACAAGTGTGTGCACAGGCATGTGCACCCCTTACTCACGAGTGTGTAACACACACAATAACATGTACAGATATAGTACTCCAAAAGTCTGTTACAGAGGCTGGCTCAAGAGGCATCAACGCACCTATGGAGGCCTCCTACCACTCTGAATGTCTGGACTCTCATTCCTAACATAAAAAGAATAACAAATGTTGACAATAATAACATCATCGACGACATCACTGATAATGACAGCGATTAATAATTAGTAATGACACACGGCCTTGAGGATGGCGATCCTGGTGTCACAATGATTAGCCATTGTGAGGCCCTCTAAGGAGCAGGCAAAGGCAGATTCCAGCTTCGTCACATTGATTGAATCAACTTACTAATATAAAACAAAACCAGACCCACAATGCCTGTTGGAGATTGCCACATATATTCACTTTGCATCTCCGCCATTTCCATCTGCCGAGTGGGAAGCCCGTTATCCCTCTCTCATCCCATCGAGAAATAATTTAATGTGGTCTATTTAATATTAGTATCTTGTTTTATGATTCATTTTCTAGTCAACCCCATTCAGACACATTATTTTCTAGAAGTAATAATTACAATGATTTGAATATAAAATACAGTATACATGTATTGTGGGTTTCCTTCTCTGGCTGTCTTCTACTGGCGGGTTTAATTGCTGTCACTGACTTGAATTTATAAGACAACAATCCTGGAAGTTGAAATCTCTGCGCATCCGCTGCCTCGTACTTCAAAGGATTTAGAGTCTCGAGAAAGTCTACCTCTACAAACAAATCATCGGGAGTTAATATACTGCCTTCCCGTCCGAACTTCCATCATGTCCCCAGATACAAAGGCCCATGTTCAAGGTAGACGCTTCATATTAGATTCTGCTCTGAGGAAGTCAACAGAGCAGGGATTAGGATACCAAAAGCTATGGGGTTTCCACAGCGCTGAAGGGGGATTGTCTGTGTAATCCAGCAGCCTTCCCTCATCAAAGCGAGGCTGCCTTTCAGAGCACTCTTACAGATGAAATCTCTGCAGTCTGCTTGGCTGCTCAAAGGGCCAGGGAACTCATTACTTAAGGTGGAGAACCAGTCCATGCCTGCACAGGCCCCAGTGTGGCGCTGTGAGCTGGAGGAGGTGTGACTTGGCAGTCAGAGGATCTGTGTGGGACCTGCCCTTGGACACCTACCTAGCTGCGACATCCTAAGCGATGTATCTCATTTTCCCAAATTGTGTCAAAGCACCCTAATGCCAGCAGGAAGGGGAATATATCCCTCTAAGATGGCGTGAGAAGAGCAGGTGGGCGTGAGGCTCCAAGATGGCTTCCTCCGGTGTGTGTTATGGAAGGGGAACTGGAAAAAGGCTAAATCAAGCCAGGGTTCCAGAGTCTCCATGCAGTATATGCCCCCTCCGGTAACATGTGACTAGTGCAACCAAGCCTCATGGTGAACAGTGACATCAATGTGGCAGGAAATATTGGAGTTCACTCCCACGATGATCCAGCAGTCACCGACCTGCTTGATTCCCAGTGACCTTTTTATTCATACAAGCTCACTCACCCCTCCTTCACAAGGGGAGAATGTTCCAAAGACCTATTCAGTTTCAAGATCCAACACCTTATAAGAACCACAAAACCCAGTCATAGCTCACCCTCACTCATGTTCAGAGGGATAAAGTCCAAACTCATCGTAATCTCAATGTTCTTCTGCAAGGGTGTCCCAGGGAGGATAGTGAGAAAGGAGTGAGATTCCTTTTGAAGACAGAGAATGGGCAGCCCAGGCACTCGATGGCCATAGGGATGTAGAACCTTCCAGAACAGAAGTGATAATCTTCTACCCCCGTGCTTGGTGTATGGTGGTGCATCCAGGTTCTCCTCAGTGGGAACGGCTCAGCCTACCATTGCTTATAGCTCGCAAGAAGATGAAGTAGGTTTCAAAGCCTGGAATGAGGTATTCAATCTCTGTAGCAAATTGATGCAAGGCATCCTTCAATAGGATACATCATTTCTGGGTGAGGGGTGGGGAGGTATCATTCCCCCTGACATCACACTGAACTCTGTTTACGACTCCAACCATTTGTTTGGGTATTGAGATGGCCCAAGAGTCATCCAGTATCACGAGTGGGTGCTGAGGGAATTGTGGGTGACGGGAATGGGGTGCCACTTTGAGAAGAGGTGCAAATTCAAGAGCTGTTCTCACAAGTTTCTGTTGCTCTCCCATTTCCTTTCAGGCAGCAAAGCCAAGAGCTGCATCTTACCACTCTCTTCCTTGATACTTCTCTGACCACAGTGGGAGTCCATGAAGTTTATGTTTAAATATAGCCCTTGAGAGCAAATGACAGTGATGCACTGGACCTATGTATCACCCGCTCTGGACTTGTGCCAGTGGAAGCCATACCACTGTAGTTCCATGAGCCTCTTCCAGGTTGCAAGGGGGACTCAGCTGTAGCTTTAGATAACAAGGACCCCAGATCCCTGCTGGAGAGATAGCTCAGTTATAAAGCCCTCACTGCATAGGCATGAGGTAACAACCCAAGGACATTCTCCAGAACCCATAGAAAAATCCATGCATAGTGGTTCCTACTTGTAATTCCAGCACCTCAAAGGCAGTGACAGGCCAATCCTTCAGGTTCATTAGTAAAACAAATTAGCTTTGTTGAAGAGCCCCAGGGCTCAATGGGAGACCCTGCCTCAAAATAGAATTGTATGGATCCTGATGGGTGACATCCCACCAGAGGCTGTCCTTTGATCTACACACACACACACACACACCCCTGTACATGCATATGTATCTGAACATACACATGTATCCTTACACACACACGAACCCATACACGGTTCTATTTCTAAACTTATTATGTATGCATTCTGTAATAACTGAGTGTACTTCAGACCCATGCCCTCATTTATTTTAATAAATTTTAATGTTAATTATATGTATCAAAACAATACCTTTTATATCATTAAGGCAGATGTGGGGGTCAATCAACAACCATCACAGCCCCCTGTATTAAAGAAGATCAGATTGACTGCTTTCGGAGTCACCTGATCCCCCAGGCTGACTCTCTCTTTCACCCTGTGACAATGACTAGGTCTTGTGAACAAAGTGTCTGCAAGTAGGTGGAGTCTCTGCCAGCCATGGTCCCTAACCAAATGTCAGCCCTAGTTACATGGACTGTATAGGTTGATTCAGACACCAACTGCTATTACATTAAGCCACCGAGTCATGAAATTGTTTGCTACTGCATACCAGCCTGGAATTTCCTGTCTGATACACTGAGGGCCACTCTCCTTCCTGACTATGAAGGAGGCTGTAGTCTTCTGGAAGAGCTCTTTCAAAACGACTTTGGTCTAAGATCCTCCAGGAACACTAGGAAAGAGTGAACCCCCCAGGATGGGAATCTCTAGAAATTCAAGAAGTTAGAAGAGACACCAATGTGTGGTGAAGGACTCAGTCTCTTGCCCTCAACACAACTCAAAACAAATTTTCTCTGGGATCCTATAGACCCGCTCACACACATGACAGCACACTGAATGTTCAAAGTCACACAACTGGTTCAACTTCCATTCCTCTGTCTCAATTGAAATGATTTGTATAGCACACATATGTATCTGGCCATCTCTCTGAATGGATGCAAGCATGCGCATAGACAAGGATGCTGAATCGTGGACCATCTGAACTAAATTCGTGGAAGGAAAGGATGGAGCTGGTGCTGGGATCTGGGAGTATCATGTCTGTTAGCAGTTGATGTGAAGCTTGAAAATTAGATGTTCAGCAGACGGTACATGCCAGCTTTAATAGCCTGACTGCCCCCCCACCCTGTACCCCCCCCAGTCCTCTCAACTTTGACTGGACCTGTTGCAGAGTGATATGATTACCACCGTTGTGTGCCCTCTGGCATTATTTAAAAAAAGTGAATCCCTAATCCCTGCTTAATTTTATAAACTGTCAAAACGATTCTAAATATCTGCTCTGTTTGCATTTTCACCTCGGGACAGGCGTCCAGAGGTACAGATTGGGTGTACAAGAGTGGACTGGAGGCAATTTTCATCTCTTAATGCCTGTGTCGGGGGAGGCTGGCTTGTCATAATCACCAGATCATCTCTAAAGATCACCGTGTTATACCTGCAAATGGTTCTGCGGGAAAATGCAAAAGATACAGGAACGGAATTGATGAGAGGTAGGGTGATTGCTCTTCCTAATCCCCTGTGGGGGTAGGGCAGCTTACCAAGACAAATGCTGGCTGTTTCTCTGTTCAGGGCTGTTTGGAAGGCTGGGTGGGAGACCTCTGTCTGAGGGAGGCAGAGTGCTAGGACCACAAAGCTGAGGGTCTTCCAAACACAGGTCCAGAAGAGGTGGGACTCCAGCCAAGCTGGGGTTTAAAGAGCATTGTCCAGTCAAAACTGCAAAGGTAGATGGTGCAGGGGGAGAGAGGGCTGCAGCAAGGCCTAGGCAGAACCTTCTCTCCTCTTACCCACCCTCCATCTTCTTACAGTGGACTTCGAAGGAAGGTCAAGTGGGCATGATAATGGACCTAGTCCAAATGCATTACTGTCCCTGTCCTGACTTTTATTGATACATCTGGGGGAGAACCAAAGTGTACTGATGCCAAGAGGAACTCGGTAGACAGAAGGACCGAACCTGGCTGCTGGAAGCCTGCTGTCTCTGGTTTAGTCTTACCTGTCTCTGTATCTCTGTCTCTGTCTCTCTGTCTCTCTTTCCCTCTCCTTTCTTCCCTCCCTCCTTTTCTTTCTTTCACCTGTGTGCTTGCGTGCAGATGCATGTCCATATGTGCAGGGAGATGAGAGGACAATTTAGCTGACTTCTTCTCTTCAATCTCTCCCCACACACTGACCCTGGAGCTCACCAGTCTGGCTGCATGGGCTGCAGGCAGGCCCCTGGGAACTTCTGTCTCTCTATACTTCTTAAGCGTGGAGGCTATGGGGTCCGGATCTGCAAGCAGCTGGGGATGGAACTCAGACTGTCAGGCTTGCGTGACCAGCCCTTTACTGACTGAGCCATTTCTGCTTCCCTATTAATTCCCTTATGGTCAAAGGTGGTGTCAGAGAGGGAGGAGAGGACCAGAGTGTCAGACAGGGAGTGTGGGACCAAGATGGCTTCTTCACTGTCCGAGGTCAGCTCCTGAAAAGGAAATGTGTACACCCAAGGAAGAGAAAGTTGTGTATCCAGGGCAATCCCACCTTCTCCCTCCAAACAAAACCTGTGGATGAAACTGTCCTTAACATTCTAGACATGGACATCATTGATGACAGGGAAAACTGAAAATTGATTAGAAATCCCATTTCCCCTTTTTGTTCACTGGCTTAAGGGACCAGAATATAAATTTGCTTCTCTTCAGTCCTGAGGACATGAAGAATCGGGCTTGGAAGGACAGTTATTCTTTTTAAGGACTAATAGTGAGATCTGAGTTCAATGCTCTCAGAACTTAGTTTATGGGCTTAAAAAATATTCCAGTAGGGCTGGAGAGACACAGAGCAATCAAGAGTACTGTTGGCTCTTCCAGAGGATCTGGGTTCAGTTCCCAGCACCTGTAACTAAAAGAGGGGATCTGACACCTTCTTCTTCTCTCCGCTGGCACCTAGCATACAGCTGGTGCACTGAGATACATGGGAGAAAACCAAAATCAAAGTAAAATGTTACAGTAAATGTTTTAAAAGTCAGTTTTCAGTGTGCTTTTTTAAAAAAAGCTGGCCCATCCCCAGTTGTCATAAACAAAGTATCCCAAACTCAGTCTACCACTCAGGACAAACCTGGGTTTGTCCTTACGCAGAAGAAATGACAGGGCGGGGTGTTTGGAGCCCCAACCCAAAATACATTTTCAGACAGATAGATCTCCCATCATCCTTTGGGGGTTTATTTGTTTGCTTTGCCTTTGTTTGTTTTGTTATATATGTTTCCTTTGTTTTATTTCTAATTAAAATATAATTGTATCATTTTCCTTTCCCTTTCCTTTCTCCAACCTCTCCTGCGTCTCCCCCTTTTGGATTGCTTTGCATAGGTCCAGTGTCTGATTGTTCACAGCACTCTGTAGAGTGATTGGGAAAGTAAAATTTCCCTGGGTGGAGGTACCGTTGACTCCAAACAATCAGAACAAATGTCCTCACACCTTGTCTCTAATGCCCTGTGTTTCGTTGATTGCAGAGTGGATCTTCCTTTTTGGATGCACTTTCAAGGGAAGGAAAATTTTTATATCACTTCAACAGGCGTATAAAAGTACAGCCACGGTTTTTAAAGGCTGGATAATATCCATGGTGGTTACTGATAGTTGTTTTAAAATCTCGTCATTTACAAAATGCTTTTAATACACAGTACTTCACGCCAACGGTGTGGTTTAATGTTTTTTTTTTATTGACTAATAAAACATCTTAAATAACATTTAATATTTAGTCATGTTAATAACAGTTAACAACTTGCACGTATTAAAGCAATATACGAGGTGAGTTCTGCCATAAACCAGAAACCCTGGCGTTGCCTTACATAACCCAGCGCCATTACGCACAATACCTACGAGTTAGTTCTTGTCTCCACACAATAGGTTAAAAGAAAGATCTCAGAAAAGAGTGATTAGGGTCAAGTCACAGACCTAGTCAACGACAGAGGCGGAGCATAAACAGTCGGTCCCTAGTAATATTTAGCCAGGCAAAGGGAAACACCAGTCACTTACAATTCTTATGGAGCTTCTCATACAGGGCTTGCAAAAAAACTTCTTGTTTCACAGAGTAAATTGTTGCTTGAGGTCCAAATATGTATTTGGAACAGTGAACACTTAGGCTTATAGGGTATCAAGAGAGGAAAGATTAAAAACCCCACCAGTCTGGAGCGTGAATAGAAGGTGAATTTTCTTTAGAATAAACCAAATTCTTTCTTCCCAAAGAAGGCATTTTGTCCATCATCATGTGAAACATGTGTGAAAACTGGAGGCTGCTGAAGACCTAGGGGAACATATGACTCATTAATCATGAAATATTGATCTCGGGTTGCAACAGTGAAACAGGTTTCCTGACGCATAGGTTTGTTTGGTTGGTCCAAAGTGTTAAGTAAAGTACCATGGTGGCCTGTTAACATTCATCCCCTTCCCTCCTGTGGTAACAGGTTAGTGCTCACCCAACTCACATATCCTCGGATTCATGAATTATTAATCAAAGGAGCTAAAAAGTCAATCCAATCTGGAAAGATACAGTAGTTCTTGTGACTTCCAAACTTTAAAATAATAAATGGTTCATCACCTCCCCAGTGGACGTCAAGCAAGGTGACTGTCTAGAATCAAAACTCCTCCAGGGAACAGAAGCAACATGTCATGAAAAAGGCCATTCGTAACAACAGCATGTCCTCAGTGTTGTATCATGGTGGCTACTCTCAAGAGAGATCGTCCTGTAATTAGAAAGAACGGTATCTTGAAAATTGAAGCTCTTTATGAGATCAAACAATGCCCCAAAAGTTGGCATCACAAGGGGACTCTAATCCCTCCACTACACTGTTTAAAAGCAGTAAACTTTGTGTTAATTCTTGGGGGTAAAATCACACATCTTTAAACACTTCTTTTGTTGGGAGATCCTCTGGTGAACACTCATTCTGAGCCGAAACTTTGACAAAGGAACATATGGAGAGAGAGAGAGAGGGAGAGAGGGAGAGAGGGAGAGAGGGAGAGAGAGAGAGAGAGAGAGAGGATAAGAGGATACTAGGATTATCCTGATTATACACAGGGGACTCCGCACTAAAGGGAAAGTGCTTGGTACAGACAAAAAGACAAAGCTGGACATCATCGGATATATCAGGGCATCCCTGGATGTATCAGTAGAGACAACGGTGAAACTGTGATCAAAGAAAGAAATGGAATTACCAAACACAAAAGAGTAAAAGACTCATCGGTCAGGACACTCTAATTCCTGATCCCTATCGGAACTGGTTCACATTTCCACTACTATTTCACCTGTATGGGTGACTTGCTTGCGTGTATGTGTATGCATCACACGTATGTATGCCTCGTACCTGAGGAAACCAGAAGAGGGCATTGGATTCCCTAGAAATGCAGTTACAGATGGTTGTGTGCTACCATGCAGGTGCTGGAAATGGAATGAACCCTGGTCCCCTAGAAGAGCAGCCAGTGCTCCTAGCTGCCGACCTATCTCTCCAGCTCCCTGCAAAATGGTTTTAGGAATGAATACTGGTTTGTACTGAGCCTTTTGTACCTCTAGGTGTGACCCCAAATGAGGACGAGAACTGGGAGTGGCTGAGATTGTCATCATTTGCTGATGCTTGGGAATCTGTTTGTTCAGTTCCAATGCATGCAGAGCTGAGACCCGAGTCTTTCCACAATCTCCAAGTCACCAGGGATAGGAATCACTGGCTGTCTTTGGGATTCTGTCCTGTGTATTTGGCTTAGCGACTGTGCTGTCCTCCCCCAAGGACATCTACCCTCAAGATGTCTGCAGAAAGAATAGTGGGAGACAGCAAGCAGAGTGGGCCTGTCCTGTTAGCCATATGTTTGCCCCAAATCTAATTGAGTAACTCAGTTAAACTGCTCAAATGCACACGGATTAATAACAAGCCCGAAGGCCATCTATTCCTCACTGCTTCCTAGATAAGCACTGCTATATAAAACACAAGTTACCTGGTGACTCTGTATTCCAGGGGGGCAATACATTTTTAAGTACCGCTGCCACGTTCCAAACATTATGTGAGTTATACTAAGAAAAAACAAACAAATAAACAAACCCCAAGTTCTTGGTTTTCTGAAATTCGAATGGAGCAAGGCATTTTGCTATTTTGTTTGCAGTCTTACCAAGAATGCAAACCAGAATCGCAGGCCATTACCCTGCTGAGAAATTGTTCCCAGGAGACAAAAGTCTTAATGAGAGGACATTTCATACCTCCAGGTTTGCATTCTCTCCCTCCCTCTCTGACCCCTGACCTCTCTTTCTAGTTTTCTGGGCAGCCACTTCTGCAGGCTTGCTATCCATGTGGGTAGAAACTGAACCAGACCCTTCCCAGCTCATTGACACTGTGCCCTAAACAACCATCTGTTATTAGAATATCGTGTACATCCATTCCCTGCTATAGGTAAGGCCAGGGCTGATTGCAGGGCATAGCAGGATATATGTAGGTTATATGCAAATGTGTCATTTTGTATGAGGGACCTAAGGACTTCCTGGAATCAGTCCTCGTGGTACTGAGAAAATACTGAGAACCCATTGGTCAGAATTGAGTTGCTATCCACTCATTCCTCCTCCAGAAACTTAATTACTGGAAGAACAATCCATTGATTCTGGCCAGGGTACTATCTAGCCCTGAGTCTTTCTAGCAGATGTCCTGTTTTGATGAGGGTGAACCTACATTTTGGAGGAGCTGTAAGGTGTGTACTCTCATCATAAAGGCTGCGCCCTGTGATATGTAAGGAGACGCCTCTAGAAACCCCGTCTAGATTCACTTGCCTTTGGTCCCTTTTTTGTCTCACGTCTCACAGAAGCTGATCCCCTTCTAGAGCCAGCTCACATTCCTCTCTCTGATGCCATGAGGAGGAGGCGTGGGCCCTGTCACTCTTGTCACCTGTGTGAAGCCTGGGCGGGCCTCCCCCCTCCTTCTCTCCCTCAACTTGCTTCCTAGCCTTGGGTCTGTGACCGCAGGGGTGAGCTGCTGGCCTCCGCGTGCCACTTTCTCAGCGGGGCACTTCCTCCCCTGCAAGCTGCTTTGGCAAATTGTTTATCTCTCTCAAGGATAGTAAGAGAGATTCTATCAGTGAAACTCTATCTGTCTGGGCACAGATGTCTGCCTCCCTGGCAGGCTCCTGTTCACCCTGCTGTGGCCTACCATTCTCAGGCCTCCCTTCCCCCTCCCCCAAACTTCCCCCCTCAAATTCTGCAGTTGGGGGATGGGAAACAGTGGGGGCAGAGCATGAAGCTGCCCCTGGGAGCTGAGGAACTGCCTGGGGAAGACAGCCATGAAGTCTTCCAGCAACTGTTATCAAGGGTCATGTTAGGAGGGGACTGGGTGTAGGACATTGGAACCCAGATGGCAATCTGGATAACAGCTTTTTACAGGGTGCAGAGGCAAAGGGTGATGGGATTCTGTAGGTGACAGGTTTAAAATACCCAGAACATGAAGCCCCCGCGCTGCTTTCTGGAACTTTCTGCAGGGAAGGTAATTTATATTTGGGCTATGTCATTCACTAGCCCCCAGGCACCATGGGCATAGTGACCTCTCGAGATACAACAACAACAACAAAAAAGGAAGGCTGGAACTTTTAACCTTATTTATTTTAGCTAATTGAGATTTGACTGAGCTAGCCAATTAGCAGTTTCGGACACTGGTGGATGATGGGCATGCCTCTGACTCATTTGCTTCTCTCTGGCCACTGCTAGGCTGAAAGTCTTTGCAGCCTTGCAGAGTAACTTCTGAATCTCTTTGCTCTGGTTGATTTGCTGAAGCCTGACATAAGCTGCAGTATCTGACAGGACAGGGCTGGGTGGAGTCTGTGAGCTTACATCTCCTAGGCGAGATGCTTGCCCATGTGCAAGGCTCCAAAGAGAATCCCTGGTGCTGTCGGGTGGCTATGGCTGTCTTATGACTCTATGTGTAGAGGTGTCAGAGTACCATAGTAGGAACACTTGGATATCTGAAGATGCTAGATTTCAGTATCAAAGTTGTCAGATGACTTGGGTCGGTGACACACTTCCTTGTACCCCTCTTCCTTACCTGACACGTCGTCAGGTGGGAATAATAAAACGGTCTGAGTTTGAAGTGCCAGGTACCATGCCCAGGATACCAATGAATGCCTGTCTCTACCTTTTCTTCTTGGACCATAACCACTGGTTTGGGAGAAAGAGCACCCTTAGATGCCGGATGGAGTGCTATTTTGTCAGTTTCGGGTTGCGGTTGTGTATGATGACAGCTCAATGCTTCTAAACCCTTGTAAAAGGCTGTGGCGTTTCTAGACTTAAGACACTCGGTTCCACTGGTTTCTTTATATGTAGCAAGCAAAGTTTCCATCTTTTAAGGAAAAAAAAAGACTTTTAAAACCATATTTAAAAGACCTTAAGAGGTTTCCTAGACATCAAAAAGCCTTAAAAATAATATTTTGACGATCTGGTTGTTAGCAGATCAAGAACATGTGGATACAATTTTTAATCAGTCTGCATGGCTCTTTCAATCCCAGGATGGGATGTGGTCCTGAGCCCAGCAGCACACTTGAAGTTTTACTGAACTTGGAGCATTTGAGAAATGCTTTGTGACATAGGACAGGGCTCAGAGGTAGCAAAGCATGACCTGCCTGCTCCTCTGTCACTCTGTCAACACGGAAGGAAGCCTGAATCAGGGAGGGACTCCTAGCTGTCCCCAGTTCTTGTTTAGACAGTTTGCTTGATGCTAAGGCCCTAGGAACCCTGCCTTGCTGGGATGGCATTGCTGACTCCAAGGTGGAACATTGCAGGTGACTCGGTCACTTTGGTCCCACAGAGAATGCACAGTAATCTGACAGCTGCCCCCTTCCACAGGTACCAAGAATGATTACCTCAGGCTGGGCTAAGGGACCCACTCAGAAGGATTCAGGTGACCAGAGACTCTTCACACACCCAAAAGCAAGAAGCACAGAGAGGCATACCACACACATAAATGAATGCTCTCTCTCTCTCTCTCTCTCTCTCTCTCTCTCTCTCTC
>NW_021604602.1:2704606-2725151 GCF_004785775.1 Grammomys surdaster | reverse complement strand
TAACTCTAGTTCTAGGAGATTCCATGCCATCTTCTGGCCTTCATGTGCACCAGGCATGTAGTCTGGTACATACATGCATGCCAATACTCATACACATAAAATAAAAATAAACAAAAATTTAAAACTAACAGAACATCACCGTTCTCCTTAGTCATACATGCTACTCCTGGCTCTCACCCAGGTGTAACTTAGCTCCCACCGACCGAGCTCTCCTCACCTGTACCCCCAATTCTTCCTAAGCCCTGAGGACCCCACTCTACTTTTTGCTTCTGTGAGATCAATCCGTTTAGGACCTGCTATGGGTATGGTCACACGGTACTTGTCTTCTTACAGCTGCCTTACTGCCTATAGGTCCTTTCTTATCTCTGCAATGGGGGAGATTTACAGAGAGCTGGTCCCATCAGATTCGTGGAGTGGGCTAAAGAGGCCATGTCTGCACTACACACCACACGTGCACACTGCCACTGTCAAGAGTGGGATGGGCAATGTGTCTTTTGGATGATCATTGTGGGGTGTTTGATGTAGGAACCAATACACACCTTGAGCCAACCCTGAAGCACACACAGGGAATTATGGGTGTAGGCTGGAGAAACTCATTGGACTGGAGGTGACCTATGAACTACAGACTCTTGATGATGTAATAGAATGCCACAATGATGGCTCCAGGGACAAATCACAGGTACAGGTGTTTGTTGCTTAGTTCTCACCATCACAGTAAGTACTGTATTCAGTACTCTCCTGCCTTTTCACTTTTGCTAGAGAACTATGTGTTCAGGTACCAAGATCTCCTCTTCACAGAGGAGGAAACGGAGCTTTCCCAAGGAGTTGTGACCCTTAGAAGAACTCAGGGCAGGAGGATTAGGAGGCAGCGTCCACACAACACTGGGAAGCAGGCTATCCCGAGGATCAGAGGAGGGAGACATGGACGACTCACCATCTCTAACTAACGATATACATGCTTGTTTTTAAGACTGATATCATCGAAAGCAGAACAATGACTTGACACCAGTATTAGGTATTACGGCTAACCATGATGACCATAGGTGAGCAGTTAGTACAGTTCGTTTTCCCCTCATTTGCTTCTCATCTTCTATTACTTATATTTATTCATTTACCTGCATGCTGTTAAATTTGCACGTGATACATGCACCTGTTAGTGCTTGTGTGTGCAGGGATTCGAACCTGTGTACAGAGGACTACGGTTGATGTCAAAATGTTTCGCCTCTGTAGCTCCCGATCTTGATTTTTTTTTTGAGACATTTTTTTTCACTGACCCTGAAGCTTGCTTAGTTGGCCAGAGTACTTGTCAGCACGGTCAGCCTTTGGCTGTCACTTTTGTTGTCACTTAAGCCAGCACTGCCTCAGACTCTGGATCTGTGGATCTGTGGGATGTCTTCCTACAAGAGCAAACAGATTAGCAGAGGAAAGTGTTTTGTTCCAAAGAACTCCATGGCTACCATCCATCATCCTGCCTCCATTCAAGGTTGCTTCCGCCGCATCCCATCCCAGGATGACGTGGAGAATCCCAGAAGACTCGTAGCAGTCTCACACTTCCTGATTTTGTCCATGGAAAGCTCTAGAAGAGGCTCGTGGATTTGGAACCAAGACCACAGCTGCTGAGATGTTCTCCTGTCCAGTTCACAGAGGACTCAAGTGGCAGATTGACTGATGAGCCTTCTATTTGCAAGTTGTCCTGAGAAGTCAGAAAAACAACAACAACAAAAACAACAAGAACAACAACAACAAAAAACAAAGATCAAAAGAGTAAACTCCAAAACCCAGCCATCCTCTTCCATGTCTTTTGGGCCTCATTTTCCAGCTGCAGTCCCCACAGGGGAAAGTTGGTAAGTTAGCCTTCTGCATCTGGGGGTGGAGCAAGCATAGCAAAGGAAGGGGCTCAGCATCTTCATCCCTGGATCCTCCCTGCATTTCTCTACCAGCCTCCCAGTTTTTCTTTAAGGGATCCCAGGCCCCTCTCTCCTTCATGGCCACATTAAGCATTTTTTCTAGTCATTTCCTTTCTCTCAGATCCTCCAAAGGGCTCTCCAAGCCATAGACCATTTCCTCCTAACCCCAGTCGTTATCCAGCTCGGCCCCTGATCTCTGACTGCTTTCATCTTCCTAACTAGCTTCTTCTGCAGGCTGGAGTCAAGATATAGCACGGCAGGCCGACAATCCACATACAGCATGTAACATGTAATAATAGCACATGGGTGAGCTTGAGCACAGACAGCCTAGGATAAGACACAGGCAAACAGTCTATATAATCAGTCTAAGGACCCAGGTGAACTCATATGTAAATAGTACACACCAGTCAATGTGTACATGATAACACACAGTAGGATATGTCAAACAAGTGTACAGATGACATAAGATCACATAAGAAAACGGAAACAGGATGTTCAAACACCACTCAGGTGAACGAGTACACAGACCACACTGTGACACACTAGGAATTTGTGCACAAGTATGCAGATGGCCCATGACAGTACATGGCAAGCGAGTAGGTGGATAGCACATTATCCCACACAGACAATGTGTGCTTAAGCAGCCCATAACAGTTCACGTGCGCCATACTGAGGACTGACTGTGTGCCTGTCTCTAACAGGGCTTCGTGTCTGGGGGCAGTGTCTTCATTTAGTCTTATCTTAAACTCTCATGATATATGAGGCAAGTATGTTCTTTGGTCACAAGAACCAGTTAGCACCATGGATGGAGAGGTGGGCTGGATCCCCCAGTGTCTAATCTTGACTTTCAGCCTTTGGAAGCATGAGGACTGAATCCATGCTGTCTGTCTGTCTGTCCGTGAATCTCCTGTGCTCTCTTGGCACAGTACAAAACAGATTAATACATCCAAAAGAATAGATGGTATCACCAATGGACATCCCTAAACAAAAGTCTGTGCAGCACATATATTATATACACATAGAAATATGTACATTAACAACTTATGGAAAACCCAGACCCTAGTCATGTGGCTTCTCACAACGGGAAGATATAGGTCAGTAGAATAAAGAAAAAATGCTCAAAGGAGAGATAGGGGATGGAGATCCAGACAGTGGTGAGCCACCTTAGATGAGGGAACCAAGGAAGACATCAAGGAAGACCCCAGTAAAACCAAAGCCACAGTATGGGACAGGCCTCCTGGATTAGGACTCTCTCTTCGGGAGGGATCAGCAGGCTGATTCTCACCCTGACAAGACAGAGCCAGGACTATCCAAGAGAGCGAGGTCGGCGTGCCTGCAGAGTGGTGCACTTGCTCTGCCTCAGCAAAGGCAAGCTCACTGTCTCCCAGGCTCCTAAAAGCTGTCAATCTAGAGACCCCAGAGGTGCCTCAGTTACTCAAGGGCTTGCCTCCTGAGCACAAGGACAAACTCAGTCCTCAACCCATAACAAAAAGATGGGTGCTTTGGTGGACTTACATAATCCCTATGTTGGGGAGGCAGAGCCAGGTGGACCCCTGGGGGTCACTGGCCAGAAAGAGCACTGCACAGTCCAAAACCTTGCCTTTAAAACACACAAAAAAGAATAGTGCCTGGGGAATAATAGCTGAAGTTGTCTTCTGGCATCTACGCACACATACACACACACACACACACACACACACACACACACAGAGAGAGGCAAGCAGTCACATACACTTGTCTACATACACACACACAGAGAAGAGTGAATCAGAATATACCATATGAGACGGAGTGAGTCCTTCCCAATGCAGAAATGTGAGCGAGAGATTGCGAGAGCATAAACAGGTGTTCAAGAGGGATTTGAATGCTAGGTTTAGCCAAAGGGGGTTGTACCGAAACTTCACCCATCCCAGTACCAAAGTGTCTGTACTCTTACATGTTGTCATACCTGACCAGATGGACCAAATACTCTGAGGAACATATGGGTGGAGAAGGGGGAATGCACACATCAACCTAAGAGGGGTCAGGAACTCAGCACTAGGGACACAGGGAGTGGGCAAGGTTGTGCCTGGATTATTAGAACTGGATACTAAAGGCAACCCCAGCAGCATCTCATACTGACCACAAAAGCCCAGAGCTAAGTAAGTAAATAAATCTATGAATAGTTTACTAGGAGCCTCTATGATCTTGTCACTATTGTCCACTGATGATAAGAAGACAAGCGATGAATGCAGTTAGAAAGATGGCACCACGGAATCTTTGCTACATCAAAAAGTACTCCCCGCCCCTGCTAGGAAAGATGCTGGCATCAAAGATGTTCTAGTCTATACTCCTGATGTCAGATTATGGCAACAGAGACCCAGGTATCCCAATCTATTCTCTGCTCAGAAATTCTCAGTTCTATACAGTGAGTGGACTTTTATCACCAAAGTGCTCAGTTTTCCACGCTGAAAAGAAAAATACAGGATGTGGTTAAAACGTAATCATATTCAGGAGGGAAGAGTCATCCCCCATCTGATTCTGGAGATCTTGAGAAAACTGTGCCACCAAAAACATGGGATACCACTGGCTGCAGAACTGCTGAATGCCCTGGGGAGAAACATCCAAATGGATGGAGCTTAAGTCCTATTACCCCCTGGGATAGCTAATCTTTATCGGCAAATTGACAGGATGTGGATCTTCTAGGAATCGAACCTCTGAACATGCCCATGAGGGAGTTTCTAGGTTAGGTAAATTGAAGTGGGAAGACTCACCACAAAGCAGCATTCCATGGTCTACATCCCCAGATGAGAGAGAGAGAGAGAGAGAGAGAGAGAGAGAGAGAGAGAGAGAGAGAGAGAATATGAACTACCTACCAGCATTGATCCCTCTCTACCTCCTGACTGCGTACACAGTGTGACTAGGTATCTCACTCTCTTGCTGAGGTGACTTCCCTGCCCCATTGTACCTCAACCTGTGAGCCAGAATGAGCCCTTTCTTCCTTTCTCAAGCTGCTCTTGTCAGGTACTATGACCAAGTGATTGGGAAAATGACTAGGACACCCCATCACCTCCACATACTCTGTGTGTCTTCTCCTCACTCCTGGGTTGGATGCATTGCCATCAACAGAGGTGATCTCTCTTTTAGAGAGCGGGGCATGACTCTGGAGTGCTTATATCTTTAATCTATAGAATGATTGTGAGCTTATTATCCCCCCCAGGGGGGGGGGGGATGTAGGGTTACAGAAAAGCCACGGATGGGTTTGGTCACCCTAGAGGCCTTTGACATCTCGTGGTGGAATTCTCTGCACTACCTTCTGGAATGCCAGGACCCCACTCACCCTCCATGGAGACATGTGTGCCTACACTCTATGTAAGCATGTGTGTTCATGTGTGTGTCTATATGTGTGAGCATGTATACGTACACATAAAGACTGGAAGTCAATGGTAAGTGTCTTCCTCAGTCTTTCTCAATCTTATTATTGGTTTGTCTTTTTTGTTTTGTTTTTTGAGACAGAATTTCTCACTGCAGCTGAAGCTCCTACTCAGCCAGACTCAATGGTCTGCTGGACTTGGCCTCTTCCTGTCCCCTCACACTCAGTGTGAAGATTACAGCTCAGCTTTGTATGTGGGTACTGGACATCTTGACCCAGGTCCCCATGTAGATGTACCAAGTGTTTGGCTTGCTGGACTGTACCCCAGATAACTCAGTGGAAACTTTAGGTTCTAGAAAAAGACTCTGGTCTAAGGCTCACAAAATCCCACTGGGAGAGTTCTGCTGTAACATCAACAACCTTGACTTTAGTGTTTAAAAAATCTTCCCACGGTCTAAAGTGTGTATCCACTTAGCAAACCTGGGTTCACCTGATGCCAGCTTCCAGGCTTGGATACCATAATTGTCCCTAAGAGCCATCTGTTAAACATCTGAGGTGGTACCATGAGTCCTAGCCTGGCCTCTTGGAATCCACCCACCTTCCCAAGTGAGCCTCAGTCCTTGCTGGCCTGTCTGAGGAAGGCCTCATCCATCTGTTGAGCCCTGGGAACCTCCGGTCCTCACTGTATCCAGCTGTCCCAGGAGAGGCAACTTGGGTAATAACCATCCTAACGACAAAGCACTAACTGAAGACCCCAGTAACCCTTTGGTTTTCTCCTTTACCATGGCCATGATAATGATGCAGGGCAGACGCTGGGGGAGTAATCAGATCCTACTCAGGGTTAGCTAAGAGGTGGTTTGTGGTCAGGTGCCCAGGAGATGGGTTCAAATTACCTGGCTTTAATTTCACCTAATTGGTGGGCTGGATTACCTCAAGCTCATGAGACTAGGGACTTTGTGGCTCTGGCTATTAGCACTGAAGTGACTCAACCCCATGGGGAAGAGGAAGGCAGAGGAGGAAAGACCATGAAGACCAGATGACTAGGGGAAGGTTAAGCTCTCCAGCCTCCAATCTGGTGAGAATTTGCCATGAGTCTTCTACAGAGGACAGAAGAGAGTTGGAACCCTGAAGGGTGAAGTTGGGTCAACCTTGTCTCTCACCTGTTGCTTGGCTGTGGGTTTCATTTTAGCTATAAGTATATTTATGCACTTGTATAATTTCCAAATCCTCGCCAGACTGCTAGATTTTAGGGTCCTTCAAACACAAACTTGAATGTCCACATGCATGAGCCTATATAAAGCTTAAATAACCCCCATGAGGTGTGGACTTGAAATTCTTAGCTTATGGTTCTGAATACAGTTGGAGACAGATGAATGGAGCTCTTCACTATGACCTAGTATGACCTTACCTATGTTCATTGGTATAACAGGATACAGGAGATGGGATAACTTGTTATCTTCCTTCATGCTGTTGGAGAGTGAAAAGTCCAAAACTGGGTAGACATCTCTGGTGAGGGCTTCATGCTATCTCAACTTACAGCAGAAACTAGAAGCGAGTGGACATGAGTGTAGTAGAGAAAAGGAACACTATGTCAATAGGTGATACGGGCTGATCTCTGTTCCATGACCAAGACACGTCCCACCAGGCCCCACCTCCTGGTGCTGTCTCATGAGGAATTAATGCTGTAACATGTGAAATTCAGGGAGTCGGACTCAACTCTGAGCACATGACCCCCTCATGGGAAGAAGGACTCTGCCCTTCAGCCATTACAATCAACCACCTCAATTGTTCTAACTTTCTGGGCCAAGCTTACAAACAACCTCTTCTCTGAGGGCTATGCTGAGAGCCTCCATCCACTTCAGTGGATCCACTGTTTATTTATTTTAGCTACAAAACTATTTATGTACTTGTACAGTTTTCAAATACTTGCCAGTCCGCTAGATTTTAGGGTCCTTGAAACATAAACATGAGTGTTCATATGCATGAGTCTAGTTAGTTCGTCATTCATTCATTCATTCATTCATTCATAATCAGATCCTTGAGTCTGTACTTACCCTGAACACTATAGACAAAGTACCTATTAGAAACTCCACACACATTTCTTGACTGACTTAGGAAGTAGCCCTACCATGACTGAGAGTTGGGGCTCAGGGGGGCTCTTCCATTGAGGGCAGTGTACAGCCTAAAGAGATAAACAAGATGATACGTGCATGTACACCAGGATGGGGGCTTTAACAAGAGCTCGTAGTGAAGAGAACATTCTGGGAGCCTCAAGGAAGGAATATTATGTCCAAAACAGTAAAGAGCCGAACGTGGTGTTCATTGAACAAACTGCTTTGCATTTCCCCACTGAAGATCTTCTCCAGGGAGGTGGGGGTGTGTTTGACTTCTGGGGTGGAAGGTATGTCTGTGTCTGCGTGTTTGTGTTGATGTGTATGCCTGTGTATAAATGGGTGTGTTTGTATGTAAATATAGGCATGTATGTGCTTGTGTATACGTGTGCATATAAGCACACCTATACCCTTAACTGTTTGTCTTCCTGGTTCCTAGTCTATGCCAGACTATGATGGATGTTTTTAGAACAGGGGTCCTCAACCTAACAGTCACCACCCCTTTGGTGAAGGATCGAAGGACCCTTTAATAGGGGTCATGTATCAGAGATATCCTGCATGTCACATATGTACTTTATGATTCATAAAAGTAGCAAGATTAGTAGCAGTGAAATAATTGGATAGTTGGGGGGGGGCACCAGGAAATGAGGAACGCTATTAGAGGGTTATTAGAAGGATATTCAGGAGATTGAGAAAGACTGCTCTAGAAGAAAGGACAAAGGGTTGGAACCAGGAAAAGATTGTATTGAGATGTCCCGGTGAAGCTTCCCAAGTGCTTTGATAAGATAAGGTATCTGAGTGACTCTGAGATCTGACTGCAGCCTAAGAAACACTCTATGGCAGATCATCTAGAAAGACCAAGAGACAGAGAGCTCTCCACCTCACGCCTGCTTGAGAACTTAAAGCCTCAGAAAGACTGTCCCCTACTGGATTCAGAGCTGCCGCTGTCACTACCTGCAGAACGAAAAAAAAAAACTCTTTGCTCACGGGGTCCATGATGAAGAACAGCCTCACAGAGCTCGCCTAAGGCTCTATGACAGTTGCACCCTGGACAAGCAGCTTCTACATCTGTGCAACTTGGGGGTGGGAGGAACATACCCAGGGGGTTGGTGTGAATTCCAAAAAGGAATAGTTTCCACAATTCAGGTCTGGCCCATCAAGTGCCCCCAGGAGACTCTGAATGCATTTGTTCATCATATTTGAATATGCAGTGTACGGTCACTTGACAGTGATGACCCTTGTACCTTCCTGGTGTTATATAATTGTCACCACAGCCAACTGAACAGCTCTGAACCTCAGGCCCAGGCTTCTCAGGTGGCCACTGAAGGAGTTCGGCCCCCAGACAGTTTAACCACACTGGGGCCACCTGGTACTTGAAGTACCTCAAGGGCCTTCATAAAACTGCTGGGTGACCACAAAAGCAACCACCAGTTCCTCTGGCGCCAGGCCCAGCAGTATGCGCCTGCCCTGAGGTGGAGTGGGGAGGGTAAGGAGGGGCGAGCATGATGTAGCATTTTGTAGCTCTATCCCCAGCAGTCAGGGGATATGGGGCCTCCAGGCAAGTTGTCACTTTTTTAGAGAAACCTGCTCAGGTCAGCCCCTGGAAAGTCCCACCAGGATGAGGGTGCTTGTGTCCCCTCTCTATACATTCACCAAAAAAGGGCTGCCTGCCAGGAGCTTAGAAATGACATATTTGGAGTTAGAATACCAGCAACTTGCAAGGAAAGAGGGTGTCCTCACAGACAGAAGTTTCCATCTCTGACTCTTCTTGGGCAGCCTGAGACCATCTTAAAAGCTAGCCTTGTATGTGAGGTCTTCTTAAAAGGGTCTTGACTCTTGCAGGGCTTCAACATTTGGGAACGACCCTGAAACTATTCTGATGCTTTCTGTTTGTCTGTTATCTAAATCTTAGGTCACCCAAACTCTGTCACCTCAGTGTTCTCTAGCACTCACCCATCTGTTTATTGAAAACCCACAGAGCTCTGATTACTAGGCTAATCATAGCCTGACCCTAGGCTTGAACTCTGAACCACTAGACCATGCAGTTAGGGTGGCTGCCCTTCCTTCCAGCCTATCTTGCTCCAATGGGCACAGAGCTTGGAGTAGATATTCAAGCAAACCCTCAGGTATATGCCAGCAGTTGCCCAAAAGGCCACACTGAGAAGCCCGAACTGGAAGGAGGGGGAGACCTCTGAAAATCACTGACCCCTGATAATGGTAAGAAAGGCATAACTCCTTGTGTGTGTCTTAAAGTGAGAAAGGAGACTTGGGTGCCCTATGGTCTCAAAAGAACAATCGGCCATCAAACAATTAAGAGCCAGAAAGTAAAAAAAAAAAAGAATGAAAAGCCACAGAGAAGATGATAGCTGCAGGGCTCAGCACACAGAGTGTTCTGCCTTCCTCAGAGAATGTGGTACCCGTGCTTCCTCATAGGAGGAGAGCACTGGAAAGATGAAAATGACTGCATGTACGAAGAACTGAGAGGTAACCGCAAAGTTTCCATGTGATGGCACCCTTGAAGAAGGAAGAGAGAGAGCTAGACCACGGGGCTTCCCATGCCCAGCTCACTGGTACCAAGACTCTGACTACAGCTCCTGGACACAGAGAAATAGGTAGAGGAGAGGTATGAAAAGGAACTGGGGCTTTACAGTCGAGGCAGGGCTTGAGATGTTCTCGGAAGGATGGGGACAGGCAGGCTACTGTACAACAGCAAACGAGATGAAAAAGCAAGAAGATTCCGGGAATGAACACACAGAGCTTCTGAAATCCCCTGGCACAAGGGCCCTCAGTAGGGCTTTGGGGGCGGAGATGAAATGGTCCCTGAACCCCTTCCTCCGTGATCCAGAAACCTCTGCTGGCCTTCACCCTGCCGGTTTCATGGGAGGTGTTTTTCCATTGCATCACAACTTACAAGTCAGATCTAGCCCTACACCTTGGCTATTTATCTGAAGGGAGGACATTTCAGGGAACCACATCTTGGTTAATCATTCAGACAGGGTAAAGAAAGACAGACGGACAGCACGTTTCTACCATGCTGCGTTCATGTTACACACCACGTTAGCAGCACCGTCTGTGGCCTCTTCATTTGGTTTGCCTTACCTCCCTCCTGGTGCTGGAGGAGATGAGGGCTGGAAGGGAAGAAGTAAAAAGAAATAGTCCAACCGCAAGTGCATTTATTGAGCGCTCACTGTGTGCTATGCTTAATGCACAATCCAAAGAAACCAAGTTTTAGGCCCAGAGCCTAGCTTCCAGCATTCCAACCCCAGGAGTATCTGTTCTTCTCCAGATACTCTTCTCTTCTGGTGGAATCTGTTTCTGGCAAGTCACTGAGACACTCTGAGCCTCAGTTTCTCTCATCTTTGAGAGGAGGCATGATCACATCCTGCCCTCTCTTCACAGCCTGCAAATGGGAGGTAAACACCGGAAACAGGCTTTGGAGGCGGAGTCTACTTAGGTGGGAGGGAGCTGCGCAGCCATCCTCCCAGGAGCCCCCGAGCCTTCCTTATTGTCCCATGTACCTGATGGATTAAAAGAATAGCATTTGATTTGATGTTCGTATTATTACAATTATTGCTGCTATTTGAGACAGCATCTCCTGTATTTCGGGCTGGTTTTGACCTCCTTGTTTGGCTTCTGCTCATCAAGTTCTGCTTTACAAGTATGCCCCTCCATACCTGCCTTATGCCAAAGATACTGGTGACTGGACTAGGAGGTTTATACATAGTAGGTGCATTATACATAGTAGGTATACAGTCTACCTACTGAGCTCCGTCTCTAACCCTGAACTCCTTTTTATCCGAGTGAGGAAGCCACCAACCAGTCCTCAAAACAGGGTGAACTTTATACCACGTGAGTGAATCCATGACTCCTGTAAGAGAAACCTCGAGGCCGTGTGGCCTTTGGCATTCAGAAGGCTTCCCGTTTAGAATGTAAGCAGATGCATGCATTAGTATTATTTAACACCCCCAGTGGGACCAGGGGCCATGCCTTGCAATCAGGCACAGTGATATTTCTACAGAAAATGTATGAGCATGTCCATGAAGTGAAATAAACACTGGGCTATAAATAGCCCAGTGTCAGCCTGGGTCAATGTTTGCTTCTTAGTAAGTTCAGGGCAGGATAGCTATGACAGCCAAGTAAGTTGTCAACTGTGGACTTTCCAAGTGCCTGGGCCTTCAGGATTACAGAGAGGTGATGGAGGACCTCCATGACAGATGAGAGTCTATTGTCCTCCAGTCTCAGGGTTAAGGGCACCCAGGTGATTCGTCACCAAGGCCACAGGCCGCAGATATTCTTCCTCCTCCTTGCATTGTAAGAAAAACTGATCCCTGGACAGGAAGCTGTAGGTGTTGAGCAGGTCCATGCCTTCTGCATAACTTCAAGGCTCAGGTTCTGAACCTCAACATCTGACTGGTGCCTGTGGCTATCGACTGGGAATTATAAGAGTCAGTCTGAGAAGTGGCGTGTGACTCATCGGGACAAAGGAAGCAGCCCATTCTGGATCTTAATACATACTTCCTTCTAACCAGGAAGAGGGGACAGTCTCAACATATGGGATGTCAGAAAACAATAATTCATAGTCACACTGATTATTTCTTTAGCTGAGTGTCAGAGGATCTGGACCTGATCAGACTGGTACTCTTGTCAAAGCTTTATTCCTGATGGACTTGTTCCTGAACTGGCTCCACCAGCACCCATGACACCATAGTCAGATTTATCTTCTAATGAAGTCAGCTGAATATGTTACTCTTTTGCAGAAAGTTCTTTAAGGCTTTTGCTGAGGAACTGAACACACTGGCCATGACTGCTAGGCAGGATCAGTGTGCTGCATAGCCCCTCAGGTAAACTAACCCCAGAGGCTCATGTTCAAAGCTTAATTCCATGAAAGAGCCTCAGTCCCCCACAGTTACTTTCCTTCTCTTTGTTTCAAACTAAAGGTTGCCTGAAGTTGAAGACTTTTGCCTGATCATCTCCCCCAAAGAATATTTGTTGATGCCCCCAAGACAAAAGCAAACCTGTGTGTTCTTCCCTTAGGGGGAGGTGGGGGGGTGCGGGGGGGGGGAATGTTCCACGTCTCTTCTGGAGAGGTCTTAGTGTCTTCTGATTCTACCATCTAGCTGGCCCACTTTTTTTCAAGAGGGCAAATTGGATCCATTTTACCCAGAATTACAGTTGTCTACAGTGTGGTGTGTAGAGGTTGACAGGGTTATGCTGAACGAATGGGTGTCATAGAATAAGCGCCTAAAGCCACACGAGCTCAGTTCTAAAACAGGTTGCTATGCCGTTAGCCACTTTCAAAACCTCTCAGCCTGGGCAGTTCTTAGATGACAGCCCCAGTGTTGGGGTGTTTCCTAACAACTGGCACAGGTGACAAATGGGGAAGGAGCCACACTACCAAGCTGCTGCTTCTTTTGTCTCCAAATCATTCAAGCTCCCCTCCCCCACCCCACCAGACTCTCAGAGTAGTGCTCCTCACAAGATCAGTAGCCTGCGGTTGCTAGTCTGAAAAATGTGGAGCTGTGTCCAGGAGGCTTCAATCCCAACCCTGAGGGCCAGAGGTTTCCAAGGCTGGGATCCATTGCCCTCGGGTCAGTCTGTGGTGATCAATTTATAAGGAGCTTTTCAGGGCTGTTATCTGACTCTGAGTGACAAAATGATGCTTTCCTTGATTTGATCTTGGCGGTTGAGTTTCTGGGAGTAAAGAGCTATAACTCGATGGCAGGGGTTTCCCATGGAGTGAGTGGACTCTCTATGGCTCATCAGATAAGTAGCAAAGGTGGCAGCATCCAGGTCTACGTTGGATTACAAGCCAGAACTCTTCCCTTCCATCTGATGGGTACTCAGCAGATATGCTAGCCTCACTGTCTGGGGGAAGCGATGGGACAGGAGATCTGGCTGGCAAAGGGCTTCCCTAAGCATTCTATACCATTTCTGTAACCATAGTCCTGCCCAGTTAACATGGTCCATAGTCGATGTCATAACAAGGAGGCCTGGATCTAATTAGGAAGATACCCTAGATTTGAATGTATACCCCAGGAACCCAACATGAACATAGATGCTTCTTCCAGTTTGGGAACTTAGAAACCTTTACCAGCCTTGGCTGGACATTGTAACCCTGCCAGGCTGGCTTTGCGGGTACATATAGAGCATCTCTGTGCTTGCAGTAGGACCTGTGTCTGTCTACCTTATTATTAGCAGTCAGTCCCATATTCTCAGCCCATGCACATACGACTGCCATGGATTTAGTCCTGAAGCTACTTTTATTTGATCATTTGCTTTTTTTTGGATATGTTTGCATGTGTGTGCCTTGTATATGTGTGTGTGCAAATTGTTTGTAGAATGTGTGCACAAGTGTGGTGTGTCTATGATGTGTGGTGTGGTATGTGAATATAGGTGTGTATGTGTCTGAGATGTGTGTATTCAGTATGTCTATGGTATGTATCTATGATATATATAAGTGTATGACATATATACATTATACTAATATGTGGCTGTGTGTTTTATGTGATATATATATACATACATACATATATATGTATATATATGTGCATGTGACATGTGTATAGGATTTATATGTGTGCATGTGGTTTGTGTGCATGAGATGATTATACATGTTTGTGGTATGTATGTGTATATGATGTATGCATGTTGCATATAGACATGAGGTGTGTATGTGTTTGGGTGTGTGTGATGTATATGTGATGCATGTGTGAATAGTGTGTATGCATTTGTGTATATGGTATATGCATATGGTATATGTGAACATATATGATGTTTGTATGTGCAAGTAACTATGCCATAGCGCATGTGGCAGACATACACATGTGGAAGTCAGCTGACAACTTTTAGGAGTCGCTTCTTGATCTGGTGCAGGATTTCTCTGGTTTCTGCCACTTCATCACATGGTCCAGGTGAGCTAGCCCATATGCGTGAGTCTCCCTGTTCCACACCATCTTGCTGTTGGAGTCCCGGGGTTGCCAATGCACAGCGTTAGATCCAGACTTGCAAACACGGTTCCCTTGGATCCAGACTGAGGTCGTGGGGCTTGCGTGGAGAGTGCTTTTACCTCTGTGCATCTCCAGGCCCTTTGATGCGTTCTGACACTCATTAGAGCTTTGATAATGCATATGAATCAATGCCATGGAACCAAAGGGGTTCTGAAGTAAAATCCCTTTCCCATTCTGTGCTCGTCCCCCGGACTCACTGAGAGTCAAGTTCAATGGAGCGTGCCACAGCCTTTGCTGTTCTTCATCTCTGTTAAACCCTGCTGTGTGACAAGCTTTGGGTCTCCTGGTGCTACGTAGATGACTAAGCCCTAGCTATCCCTGGGCTCCAGATTCTCTCCATCTAGAAGGAAACGTGAGGACAGACATACTGTCACTCTTGTGATGGGACCTCTTCTTCCCTTGGCCTTCTGTGCCACACTGACCAACTCCCAAGCTGTTCTTGAGTGTGGGCAGCTCAGGCACGCCTTGCCTTCTGGAGTTTGGGCCACTCCAAATAGGCATCCTTCTGCCTGTCACTAAGCAGAGATGACATGAGTGGGTACAACTGACATGTTTCTTCCTTTTGGAAGTGTGGGTGCTTGCAACATTTTCTTCTCTTTCTCCTTCCAGAAGTGCAGTGGGTAGCATGCCAGTGAGGAGTGGGCGGATCCAACCACCGTGGTCCAAACGGCCACGCTGACTTCCCTGCATCTTAAGCGTCTATCCTGCTCTTGTGGGTCTGCTGAGGTCCCTCAATATGCTGCTGGCACTCTCACCCACATTGGGAAGGGCTCGGAGCACTGCCAGAGCAGGAAGGAGAATACCCATACCATCTAATGCTAATGCCAACACACACAGGAGGATAGCTAAAAGCGCCTGCATTTGAAAATCTCAGCCTTACTTTTACTAGTGTGGATTCTTCCTGGGACTCTGCCAGTGCCTTCTTCTCAGCATCATTAGCTCTCTGCCTTCGCGGTCAGCACCCTCACTCTCCCCACCCCCCTTTTTTCCTTCTTTGCTTTGATTCAACTCTTGAAGTCATGCTCTGATCTTCATGGGCCCTCAGTCTCTGACTTTCGTTAGGTGGAAGAAGGAATGATTCGGTCTGTCTCAGTACCCAGCAAAACTGGCAGCACACAGTAGGTGCTTCATAAATATTATATAATTAAAATGCACACAACGGGTATTTTATAAATAATGTATAATTAGAATACACACAGCGTTCCATAAATATTGCATAATTAAAATGCACACAATAGGTGTTTCATAAATATTGTATAATTAGAATGCATACAGTAGGTGTTCTGTAAATGTTGTATAATCAAAATAAGACCCAGCATTTTGTTGAAGGACCAAAGATATTTTAAATCCCATCAATTCAGAAATGACGGTTGAGAGTAAGCCAGGATTCTAAAATCTGTTTTCTAACTCATAAGAACATTTAAAAACAAATAATGTATGATCTTAGCCAAACTAGAGATGTGTTTGTTGTTCATTGTCTGTAGAATGAAGACCAGTCGATCTTAAGGCTCTGTGGAAGCAACTACCAGCTACAGCAGGTGACAAATGAGGAAGAAGGGAGGGGCCTCGGTGCCCTTTCTATGCAGTGACAATAAATGTGCCTACTGTACAACCCTGGCAGGATTTAGGGAGGGGTTTCTTTCTGTCTCAGATGAGGTGAACTTACCAACTGACATCCCGCATTGCTAGCTTATCGTTACAGCATCTTGGTGCGGGTGCACTGGATTATGGCTCCATTCAGGCGGTCTCGTTCCAGAGGGTTCACTCTCTGAGAATCCTGTTTCAAGAGAATCATCTTTGCTGGGTCCCAGCATTGTTCTTTCATGAACCAGAGCTTCTAGGTTCTCTTTGGGGTTATCTGGGAGACAAGTGGCGGAGGAATGAAGACCCTAAGAAAGAGGATGTTGGAGCATACTCACTGGGAAAACTATATGCAAACTATGTCACCTCCAGACTTCAGCACCTCAGAGCTGATAGGTGGCAGGCCTACCACCTAGCAAGCTTTGTGCTTTGTTGTAGAGTGAATGTCAGCTCTGCTTACCTGCATCTGGTACCTTACATCCCACACAAAAGAGCTCAAAGTGGCGTGCCTTACCCTATGGTGACTTTCCTTGAAGTTACTTTAGGTGGGCTTGGTGACTGGTTGGCACCTCTGGCAAGAGCATCTCCCAGGTAGCTTACTCAAATACTGTAGGCTTTACTTCTAAACCATACAGGATTCTCAATTGATTTTCCCTTTGCAGAAATGTATCCCATATCATAGAACACCTAGGTTGGTCATAAAAATAAATGTATTTTATTTGGTTTTAAGTTTTATTTATGAGCAGGACTAGAGAAAAAGCCCAGGGTTTTGTCCATGCTAAATGAATGCCCCATCACTGTGCTGTGTCTCAAACCCTGTATGTGAATTTTTTAAAAGCAAATGCCTGTTAAGTACACAAACCAGACCCTTTTATTTGTGTGAAAATAATAGGGTCATCTGGGATTCCTGTTGGACACATGGGTCAGACCCAGGCTGACACCCCACACCCAGCATGCACCTCACCTTTTCTGCAACTCTTGTTTCATCAGATACAATTCTTACTGCAACGTCTTCTCATGCTTTGGAGAGCTCCCAGGTAAGATGGACAAGTCCATCTCATCCATCCTTTGCTTGCTGGAATCTCATCGTGGACTCTAATTCTCTGAGAAACTTGCTCTAGTTTTGGGTACTCAGGGTCTATGACTGGCTTAGGAATAACCTGTTGAATTAAACACACAAAACATGTGTCTACTCACAGCCCCAAGGGCTCGCTCAGCTGCTGCACACTCGTGAGAAGACATGGCTGCCTCTGCTATAGAACCTTGCATAGTGGGAATTCCTTAGTCAACAGACTTTGATATTCATGACCACAAGACATCTGGTAAAATTCACTCTCACCCTTTGGCTGTAGTTGGCCATTTCTGCAAATACCAAAAATCCACCTAAAAACACTAAAAGAATCCACAGTCGACATCTGGAAGCCAGGATACTCATTCCTTGTGTCCATAACTCGTTCCATACCTTCAGTTGCTTACAAATCCTTCAGATAGCTGAGCACCTCTCTGCTCCCAACATATCAATTTGGCACTAGAAATTTAGAATTAACTAAAATATTATTTTTACCTCCAATAACCTAATCATGAGCCAACCCTGTTGGTGATCAGCAAGACTGAGTAGCAGTGACTTCTGTAATCCTCTGTTCTCTTCTTCGGTCCTCAAATGTCTTAGACTCAAATCCTTCTACTACCCAATAAGGGTCCTTTGCTCATCTGCCCCATAAGGACAAGGGCAGTAGGTAAGGTCATAGACTAGTTAACCTCAGGTGTAAAGGGTGGTCTCTAGTCTCTGTCTGACATGTGAGACTCTGTGAGCCAGGCAAGCCATACGCTGGCTGACCTTCATTTCTTGGTGTGACACAGGCCTGGTGGTTATTGCTTACATCTTTCAGTCTAAGTATTTATTGATATGTGAGAGAGTTTTGCAAGGATCCAGAGTAATGCAGATCTGAGTCAATGAGACCATGCCATGGATCTCCACAGAAGCCAACTGGATGCCAGGGTAAAAGATCCTATGAAATGCTAGCCATGGTCATAGGATCTTTGGTCAATCTTGAGAAAGATATAGAAGCCCCTCCAGAAAAATGTGCCAACATGGAAGGGAGGTGCCAGAACTGGGCGGGCCCCCCCCCCCCGCCGGCCCCCCTCTGGGGGATGAGAGACCTCATGGGCCTCTGAGAGCTGGAGTTGTAGACCTCAGCAGGTGGGGCCACAACCCAAAGAAGAAAGCTTGCCACAAGCCTAGAAGCCACCGCCGGGCACAGACGCCCTTTTTCACCCTGCCCTTCTGAAGATGGCCATGCATATTTACATCTTATCATTTCTTCTAGAGAAACGAAAGAGCACCCATCTGCCCAACCACACTCCGCTTCCAGGAAACCGAAATGAGAGCGGATGTTGTCTGTCATGGCTCGATTTCTTTTTTCTTTCTTTTTTCTTTTTTTTTTTGCCTTCCTTTCATGCAAGACTCTATTTTTGTTATTGTATTGTTACAAGATACTCTTGGAGATATTTTTTTTCTTTTTTCCCTCCCTATATTCCTCCTGAATTGTCCAAAGCCTTAACCTGCAGAAGAAGCAGACACTGATGAAACCATTTAGTCATAGGCAAGCTACCTTGCGTACTCCCTCATAGCCCTTCAGAACGATGCCCAGAGGACTCCTGTCAGGCTGTGGCCTTGCACCTTAGGGGATGCTTGACAGTAGCTGAGCCTGCTGAGGGACACGTGGCCTCAAGACCTTTCCATTCACAATGCCTGTTTCATGTCGTCTGTCTTCTCAAACTCTCTTCCCCTGTGACTCTTATTGTCCTCACAGACTTGTTAGGAGGTCATGTCTTCTTTTGGAGTTGAGATGAGATTGACAGTTAAGCACAGGTACCTAGGAGAAGAAGCAGGATAGGACCAGAGTTTCCTAACTGAAGATCAGATTCCCAACTTTCTTAGATAGACTCCTTAAGGACATGAACTCTGAAGGTGTTTTCCATGATCCTGCATTCAAGATGTAAACACTGATATCAAGATATGTCCAGGCACTGTGATGCTGCTGTGTCCTGTAGTATACATGAATTATGAGCCATTTGTTCCCCAATCTTGATATTTTGAAGTATGATGACACTTGATTTGCCAAGTCCCTGTCAGGATCTCCAATGTGCATGGTAACTTTTCTCTCCAGGGAGATCCAGTCCCTAGCATCTTGTCAAAGATACACAAGTTTACACCATGCAGACACACTAGGGTAATGACAGGGGCAAGAATTGGGACTTTAGGAAGTTCTCTTCAATGTTGCTTATACATTACTTCAGAGTTCAAGGCCAACCAGCCTACTCCTCAGTTTCCTGTTCAAACATAACCACACCCCATTCACCCTGGGAATTTCTTGATTATATGGGCTGTGGGAAGATATATCCTAGAAATCTTAATCCTCAAGGTCAAGGCAAGTCATCTACTTCAGGATACAGGGTATGGCATTATATCTGAGGTTGTCACCTTGGAATGAAGAACTTATAGAGAATGGTCAAACTCCTAGACTCAAGCTTCTGTCCTTAAACACTGTATTATGCTCATAGATGCCATTGCCTGGCAAGACTGTTCTGGTTTCATTCGGTTGCTGTGATAAAATATCCTAACACAAAGAAACTTAAGGGAGGATGGATTTTCCTTTAGTGTACAATTCCAGGCTACAGTCCATCAGCGTAAGTCTAAGGTAAGAATGTCAAAACATCAGTGATATCCACTCGATCGTCAAGAGCCGAGAGAGGTGAATATGTATATATTCTTGCTTGTTTGTGCTCAACTCAAAATGTTCTCTGATCTTATATAATTGAGGACACCCTACCTCTCTTCTCATGAGGGGAAGACAGAGAATGAGAGGATTCACTTACAATGCTGAAGGTACGCCAGAGAGGTTTCCAGGAGCAATGGAACCCCAAACCACCCAATGGACCTTCCTTGAGCAGAGAGAGGCCACCTTCAGCACAGACAGCAGCATAGATGTCTTTCTAAAGGAAAGATCTTCAGAATGTATTCTGAATCAACTTCATAAAATAGCTGTGTTTTCCCCATACAGAGAAATGAATGAGGGGAAAGGGCCTAGTTCAACATCTTCCTCCTCAGGGGTCAGTCATTCCGTTATCAGTATGTTCTTGAAGGAATAAAAAGAGAGCAATTTCTTACCTCAGATTCCACTTTTATGTTCTTAGCCCCAAAAACAAGCCCTTCTGAGCTCTCAATGTTCAAACAACTGCGCATTTTAACACCTTGCATGTAAGGAAGCCGACATGGTTTGAGGAATTCACACCTGATCCAGCAAGTGAGCATTCAAAGCAAGTTTTCATTTGTCATACTGTAATGGATGAAATATCTCCTGTCCACACTGAAGATGTGGGCCACCTCTGCTTCATAAAGGTACAGTGGGTAGTTTGGGAATCCATAACCCTTGAAATACATTCTTGTATACCTTCAGCACATGAGTGAATTCCTTCCTTCTGTGCCTTTCCCCATAAACTCATGAGATGTTTGTGGACTAACATATAAGTTCTCAAGCTTCAGTGACTTGTGACAAAGTGCCAAGAGAAGGTTCTGTCACTCAC
>NW_021604602.1:2679204-2704596 GCF_004785775.1 Grammomys surdaster | reverse complement strand
TCTCTCTCTCTCTCTCTCTCTCTCTCTCTCTCTCTCTCTCTCTCTCTCTCTTTCTCTGTGTGTGTCAGCATGTAAGACTAGAAATACACATAAGGTAAGTTCAATCCATTGATCTCCACCCTTTTTTTTTAAGACAAAGTTTCTCATCTAATCTGGAGCTCAACACTTGGTTGTCTAGTTGGTGAACAGAAGGTACCTATTGACTTCACACCCGAGCTATAGTTCCAGGAGCAAGACATCATTCTCAGCTTCTTATAGGGTGCTGAGGTTCTGAACTCAATGTGAGCTAACCCTCTAACAGCTGAGCCACCTCCTCACCCTGAGATCTTCCTTTCCCATAGATTCCCAAACAACCTCAGACAGGGTTTAAATGGTTTCCCTTGTGGGGCAGGCCTGAAATAAACAAAATCCTGTGCTGTTATGAAGTAGAGGATGGATCTCACCAGTTTGAGTTTTTCAAGTGGAAGCATCCCATCTTCCACCCACCATTTTAGCCCCAAGGACGTGTGCTGCCAGGAATGGAGACCTTCTTGGTCTGTTTGAAGAAGAGGAACGCATCCAAGACTTCCACAGCTGCTCTGTGCTCCAGCTTTAGAGCTCTAGAGAATCATCTTATTAAATATTTTTTTTTCTATCCAGTGTCACACCAAGCACCCTGTGTGACCACAGTGAATAAGAATTCTGAAGATCCAGGAACCCAAAGACAAGCATGGGAGCACGAGATGGATGCCAAAACCAAGTCCATATCAATACTCTGGAAGTCCATTGGAAATCACTCTGAAACCTGTTTACTCTTCCCTCTCACACAGATATGAAGCATACACACACATACACACACATTTGCACATGAAAGGACAGGTACAAGTATATATTTTCATTTTCACAAAAATATACAGGCACATACATATGTGCATGCAGACACACATGCACACACAGACAAATGTATGTAGACATATCTGTATATACAGACACACATGCATATATACATGTAGACACAAACATACATATACATACATATAGATGCATAAATATGTGTATATATATGTATGTACACACACACACATATATAAATACACACACAAAGACACATATATACACACATAAATGTATACACATACAGACAGACACTAAGATAAAGGCACATACACCAGCATGTATGCATATGTATACATAGACACAGATAGACACATATAAGCATACACACACACACACACATATATATGTATGTATATGTATAATACATAAGACATACACTTACAAAAATATAGTCACATATGAACACATAGACATAAAACAGACCTATACGCATATACACACACACACACACACTTACACAGAGACTCACACAGACACATACAAACACAGATAAACACATCCACACATAGAGGCACACAAACATAGTTCTCTAGCAACAGAAGGTTTGTGATCTTAGAGGCTTAAAGGTGAGATGACATTTTCTCATCAGAAGGGACATTCCCTAGCTTCTTTCACAAAGGGAACAAGGACCTTAAACGACATCAGTGTTTTTCCCTCTGTCTTTACTCAAGTTACATAATCAAAGCTGTGCCCAGCTCTTGGTGTCTGTGGGAGAGCAGACTTGAGTCTAAGTAGCTGCAGGGTCTTGGGCTCCTCTCAGAGGCTGTGGAGCCAGGCCATCATTGCACCTGAAGCTCAGAGCTCTGGCCCCTTCTACGCTGTGAGGTAAGAATGAACCTGGTCACCTGGTGAGTGGCTGTTTCTGAGCCTCCTGAGGATGTAAGTGGAGGACAATTCAGAAATCACTTGGGAGGTGGATGTCTATGAGGGATGTGCTACCTCAGTGGCCCAGTTCTCACTGACCTGGACCATGGTAGCATCAGACTATGTGACCTGATTAAAGTACGCACTTCTCCACCAAAATAGAAGTAACTCAGAGAAAGTTGTGACCTCATTAAAACAAGTCACCTGATCAAAAATGCCTCCCTGTTGCCTCTGTGGAAGGCATCCCAGATTCACAGTGGAAGGATATCTGCCTTGGTGGCACCCCTCAAGCCACTTGTCCTCAAAGGTCCTGGCCATTACTGCCAGTGACAGTCTCCCTGAGGGCATGAGTCCACCCTGGTCATCTGGGTACATGTCCACAGCACTGGTTCAGTGTTGAGCACCAAAAGCTTTCTGTTTCTGTATCTGCCGACTGCACAGGAATGTGCACAGAGTCAAGGCTGACCTTGGCATGATGGACAGGACTCAGATCTGTCATCTGGTCAGATTTCCTGCTGTTACTGTAACTGATCTCCTGAGAGTCAAGTTCCTAGGAGTAGAGCCTATGGCCAAAGGCTGCAGGAGGTTCATCATTGTGACCCAAGGCTTTCTGTGGATCGTTTTAAGAGATGGTCCACTGAATCTACCCATAACCAACTCGGTCTTCATCCTTCCTCCCTGAAAGCATGGCAAAGAAAAAGAAAAAAATATATCACCTGCCATGAATATCATAAGAAAGAAATATTGATAGGAAGGGGAGGAGATCCTCACACAACAACCCCAAAGAGAAATTCCAGTTTCTAGTATAGACATGATTTAAATTTTCATGAACAGATCAGCTAGTTCGCACAAAGGCAGCAGTGGCAGGGATAAAGAAAGAAAACACAAACTACACCACAAACCACAGGGGGCTGTGTGACCTGCCAGGGTCCCCCGGAGGACCCTTCTGACCAGGCTGTGCTACACACTCCTTGTCACGAAATACACCTTCTGCTCCGGCTAATTACTTTTTAAAATTCATATCTAGAGCCATGGGCTGCCTCGTGGGATTAAGCACAGTATGCTGTGCAAATTGAAAATAAGATAGCTGTTAGGAATATACGCTTGCCTCTATGATTACTGCAGCAAACAAAGGCAAAACATTAATTTACATGTATTATAATAGACGAAACAAAGCCAGAGACACTCCTGGCGTCTCGGGCAAGAGATGGATTTGCAAAGGTGATGTTCTCCAGAGACAGTGGAGGTGGTGTGCTGCAGGGGTAACGGGCTGCTGGGATGAGGTTGAGAGATTGAGGGCTTTTTTTTGAAGGTGGCCACACTCCTCACCTACTTGATGGACAAGAGAGGAACAAAGAGGACGGAGAGACAGCACTACCTCCACCCAGCAAACCGGGAGCCGAAGGGACTTGCTTTCTCTCAAATTCACACCTGAGTTTCTGACAGGACATGTTTCAGACATGGGGTTTTGCTTTTAATCAAAAGACTGAGAGAGTGACACAGAAACTCATGACAATGTGTGCTTTATATTCCTCTGTATGTTTTGGGCGGCCATTCTTTTTGTGTGCTGCAGTCTTTCTATTGTGGTAGACACTTGGGTTGCTTTTCCTGGTCATGGCTGCAGTCTTTGGCCTGGATGACATCAAGAAATCTGTCCAGAGTCAAACTGACTGAATGGTGTCACCTAGACTGTTCCTGGGACACTGGAGTGGACACGGAAGCTTTGTGGTCCCTAGACAGCCATTTCTTGTCTTTTTCCACTTCTCAATCTGGATGCTTTTCCCTCAGAGAGAGATACCTGGTCTCAGTAACTTGTACCTATGAATAAATGCAGAGCATAGCCTCCTAGGGGTCTGCCATTTTGCATTTCCCCAAACTCCCATATGGAGGTAAGGTTCAAGATATTAAGTATAGACACATCCCTCCAACAGAACAGTGGTGTGCAGGAGGGCAACCCTTCTCTTCACATCAGAGGGACCAGGTTTTCCTTAGTCAGCACACGGCGTTTATCTCATAGCCCAGATCTCTCTGTTATTTTTCCAGAGGCTTGTCTGTCTTGAGCCAGCTGTGACCCAGACCTTCCTGCATCTGGCCTGTATCATGATTGTTCCCTGTCCTCCCATGTCAGAGCCTGGTCCTCAGCACCTGTCAAAAAGATGATGATAAACCTGTCCTTGTAGGAGCTATGCCAACCTTGGCAGAGCAGTAGTGGGGGCCTCTGTGAAGTTTTGGAGTCCGGTTAAAGCAGAGTCTTGTGGGATAGTTTCCTGACTGGGGATTGAGGGAGACTGAAGAAGCTATAAAGATATTTGCAGTGTTTAATTATTCCCAGACAAAGAAAACTCAAGCCATGTTATGCTTCATTCAAATATTTGAAGCAGACAGTTTTGACACTCAGCCATGCATGTGTGCCCGTCATTAAGTCCTCTGGCGCCAAACACTCTGATGACCTCCCTGTCACTCAAAGGGTATAAGGCTTAGGTGGAAGCTGGTTTCTAGTCTCCACAATGTTACCTACTCATTGCAATCCCTTGATGAATCACTGGGTCTCTCTGACTCTTTGTTTCCTCTTCTGCCTCGTGAGCTTGGGACAAAAATCTCCATTGTATATTCTATGCCCTCATGGCCAAGGTTGGGGCTTTGAGCAGTGACATTAAATTGTAGGAGGGAGGAGGAAGGGCAAATTCCTAGGATACAAGGGGGTGACGAGACAGAGGGTGAGTAAGATCTCTTTACCAGGGTCTTGGATTTTCAAACTGTTTTATCTGGCAGAAGTGCAGAGGGCGTTTACATATTGGAAATAACTCTGTATACCTAGATAAGATTGTGTCAGTAATAATAGCCAGGAATAGTTTGTCACAGCCCCCTTTTCAGTTAACCATTTAAATCACGGCCCCTACAACCCCCGACCCCTGCTGCTTTGTGATACAAAAGGAGAGCTCACACTACTAAGTGTGGAAGATGCACAGCCTTTCTCTGAGGTCCACGGCTCTTCTCTGAAAGAACTTTCTTCTGGCTGCTGAGGGAGATATGTTTCTCCTGCCCTGCACCGACTCATTAGAGATAACCCCTCCTGATTAGTTTTGCTTTGCCTTTAACGTTGACATTAAAGAAAGAAAAAGACAGTACTGGAAAGGTAAAATCTCCCCTCGAACACACAGGGCTCTGCTATTTTTAGCCAGCTCTTGGGTTTGATGCAGAAAAAGGGGGAAGATATTTAAATTTAGAAAAAGAAATATGACATTGTTGATTGTCATTAAAAGTCCTGGCTGTCAGGTTCGAAAAGTCATCCTGCTAGACCCTCTGTGATAAATAACAAATCAGTGATTTCCTCCAGAAATGTATTTTAACTTATGTCAACGGGAAGTGTCTGTGGACGGTCTGGATGGGTGGGTTCTGAGCTGGCTGCACTGTGACCACACTCAGCTGTCTACTGAAACAACACAACGGGAGCAAAGGATGCTGGGATTGAATTCTGTAGCCAGCCATGCTGAGCACCCAGATCCCTGCCTCTTTCTGTGATCCTTAGTGTTCTGATCTGTAAAAAGATTTGAATACTACAAACAATACGGCGAAATGATGGGGAATGGGTGCTCAGGAAGGCACTGTCAGAGGGGTCTTAGCACAGTGACAGGTGTTATAAGTGTAGAGTGAGCAGACAGCCACAGTGACTTCATAACTCAGAATCCACCGGGGAATCCAGCAAGGGACTGTCCAGTGAGTTTTTCCATCCTTACTCAGAGTTAATGAGTAAGCTACTCCACCTCCCACCTTTGTTACATATGCTTTGCTGCTCAGGTACCATCCTAGGTCAGAGTTTTACCTCACCGTTGAGTGACAGCAGGCCCAGCTCCACTCACACAATTTGTCACATGGCCACAAACCCACAGGGATGGAGTGTAAAAATCTAGCCCTCTGAGGGGTGATCGGGCCTCTGAGAATAAAGCCAGTGTGAACTTAAGACACTGAAATTCATCAGGACTCGTTTCCTGACACAGGTGCTCCCCGTGCTCTGTCTCCCGGCACAGGCATCTTCTGGTACTTCTGGTTTTTCTCTAAGGTCCTATAGAGAATAGGGTAGGTGGATGAAGGCACATGAGAAGAAATGAAGACGAGATGAGGGGATTAACAAAGGAGGGAAGAAAAGAAAGAGAACCGAAAGAGGGGTGGGATGGGACAACTTTGTGTATGGTAGGAGTCACTTTATAGACGCATCATAACATTTCATAGTTTTTAAAGTTAACCATGTATTTCTATATCCATATATACGTGATGTGAGAGTCTAGGGGGTTCGTTCACACCACACTGCGCTTGTGCTGGCCAGAGGACACCCTGCAGAAATCTAGAAATCTCTCTTTCCTTCTACCATGTCGGCCCAGGGGATGGAACTTAGCATTTGAAGCTGGGCAGCAGAGGCCCTTACCCACTGAGCTGTCTTGCCAACTCTATTTTTTATAATCAATTTTGAGTCATGGAGTGGTAAGTTTGCTGTTCTCTCCATGACACTGTGCACCCGAAAGTCATCTGATATTTACAGGATTACAAGTGAGTCTTTGCATTTCATCTGGGTTGGTAGTGGTGACTTTTATCCTAAAGTTATCCTAACTTTACTATGCATAATGCATGCATCATATTCTCTACTGTTTTCAGATCTTATAGGTGCATATACATACATACATACATACATACATACATACAAACATACAAACATACATTGTATTATCACACAGACAAAGCCAAATAGCATAACGGTCACCTTGTCTGGTTACTGATGTGTGTATGTGTGTGGTATGCATATAGGTGTTGTGTGTATGCATGATATTTGTGTATCTGAATATTCACAAGCACATTTGAATATGTATGAGTGTGTGCATGAATGTGTATAGATGGTCTATATGTATGAGTGTGTGTGTGTGTGTGTGTTTGTGTGTGTGTGTATGTGTGTATGTATGTAGCTGTGCCTCTTTCACTATGTTCAGGTCCAAGTTGAGTAGGAGCCCACATACGTCCTCTTGCCTCTGAGGTAATCTTAGCCCAGGTAAAGACCCTTACAACCTTGCCTGGCTTGGGACTTGGTCTGGGTCTATGGCCTTGTATCCAGAGGGGCTTTCTGAGGTGAGGGCTCTGTGGAGTGTGGTATCTTGTTTAGCCTATCTAGGGTTGGCGTCATTCTGGTCTGAGAAGGAAATGCTGCACCAGGCCTTCAGAACAAATTAGAGCAAAGACCAGGTTCATCAGGGAACCTTCCAGAGTCTCTTTGTAGTACTCTTCAGTCATGCCATTCCTGCTGGTTAAAAAAGATGTTGGCAGGGTGCCTGGCTAGAATTGGACTTTCAGTTTGTCTGCACGGGGGTGCCGTGTTTCTAGAAGTCTTGAAAGTACATCCACCAAGACCCCTAAAGCATGGGTACAGTTCCAGATTCCAGAATTATGACCTTTACTAAGAGAGGCAGAGTCCTGATTTAAAAAAAAAAAAAAAGAAAAGAGGAGGAGGGTTCTTACGATTGACGCAGAAGCTGAATTTCTAAAGATGGGGTATGCTAACAGATGACCCATCATCCCTGCTTGTCTCGGTCTGGCATTCCCATCATTCCGTCAATGCTTCCTTCCCAGAGGGATGCCTGGACAGAGAAGGCTAGCTTGCTTTGCTTTGTGATGCTATAACAAAACACTGGAACCTGGTTGTATTATTGTGCAGTAAAGGGGTTTATTGGAAGTACAAAAAGCAGGCTGCCAACCTCGATTCTGCTCTGTATGCCTGTATTCATTTGGCTTTGTGAGGGTTGGGTGGGGCTGGTGTCAGAAAGATGGAAGGCTACGCAAAGAGGTCAGAACAGGAAGCAAGAGAGCTTGCTGAGAAACCCCAGGCCTCTTTGCAGTAGTGGGAGCTAACCTACTTTGTCCGATCAGAGCACACCCCTTCTAAAGTCGGTATAAAGGCCTTGTCTTGCAGGCATTCTATGAGACTCCGCCTCTTAAAGTCCCACCACCTATTAATACCCCTGCCCCCTGAGGATCAAGTCCCCAGCATGAGAGCTTTTGAGGAGACACACCCAAGGCCCATTCAGACCTCAACAGAAGCCTCACCCACTATCTAATGGAGGCAGAAACGACAGTTTGCATTAGGGAAGCCGTAAGACCACAGATCACATCTCTGCCATGGCCAGTCCTGTATCACTTCTTTAGGATGAAATCCATTCTACTTTCAAAGTTGTTGCAAGCCATTTGGTTGTGGACACAGGGTAAGCCCAGACCTTCCTCCTGGCTCACTGACTTCCCCTTCACCAACCAGGCTTTATGCACCTGACTCCTGTCCGAAAGTGAGGTCCCTTCTATATATTTAGACAGATTTGTATCAACATTGCATTGTTACACTCGACTTCCCCCCTTTTTTTTAATTATGTAAAAAAAAATCACATTAAGCCGAATCTAATTACTTCAATGTATATTAGAAGCAGGGCACCATCAAAATTTTATTTAAATTAATCAGGTTTTGATTTAAGATATTAAATTCAAATTAATCATGTAAAAATGGAAATGATCCTTGACGGGTTTCCAGCTGTGACTTCAGTCTGTTTCCTCGTGAGTCACTTTCGGGATGTCTTGGGGGGAACATTACAAAAATTCACGCCGGAGCTATTTCAATTACAGTTATTTAGCAGGACAGATGTAAAGAATATGGTATAATTAAGAAAGAGCTGATGACATGGTCACACATTTTCAGGATTAAAAGTGAAAAAAAAGATCACCCTACACGGGCCGGAATGAAAACTGGCCATGCCACCCAGGTTCCAATGCAAACGGGGCAGAGCGTTCATTGCAGACAGAGGACGGCAGAGGCATGGGACTTTCTTCTCTGAAGCTATCTGCACCCTCCAACTTGGGTTTCAACTTTGAAGTTTCATTAGCAGGCTGCTACTAACTGATATTGCGATTCTTTTCACTTCTTAAATTATCTTCCCCTATGGCTATCATAGCCCTGGACTAATTTGATTCCAGGGCTATCAAAAAAATCTCTCCGCGAGTTAAAATAACACTTGAAGACCCATCTGAAATCCAATTGCGTATATTGGCGTATGTGATATTGCTTACAGAGATAACTTTTTATACTCACGTGTCATCATATCAATATCTTCTTTTAAATGAAGGCTAATTTCTCATATTGATGATGCGTTCCGTGGGGGTCATAGAATGCTTGTACGTACCTTAACCCGATTTCAGACGGAGTGGGCTGTGGTGCTTTGTCCTTAAATGGTAAGATTGATGGAAGGCATTTGTGAAGACTGTGTGGTTGGTCTTGAGCCTTGCAGTTAATCGGAGGCTCTATTCCTCCATTTTTGTTTTTTTTTCTTTCTCCCAATATTCTCTTGTGATGCACCTACCTCTATAGCAGCTCATCTCTGGAGAAGGCTGGCTTTCAAGGCCTGAAGAAGCCCTGTCAATTATACTATATCTTTAACGGCCTAGCAGCATGCTTGGTCAGAACAAAAAACTTTGCTGGGTGACTGTGGGACTGGGCCCCCAGTCTGTTTCCAGTGTTTTGGCTGAATGCCTGAGAAGAAACTGGGGTAGGGGCTTTCCAGCCCCAGGACATGACTCATGTACAGTTTCAGAGTCTTCAGCCAGTGATCAGTATTTCCATGCAGTGAGCGATGCCTATGTCCTTCCTTGCATCCTCTCGGACAGACAAACAACTCTGTTCTTTCTTCTAGGTCCTCTACTGTCCTCTGTCTCCACATGATCCCAGTGACTATGGCTGCATGAGCCAGCATCCATTCAAAGTTTGGGATGAGCAAAAACATCCCTCCATCCTCAATGTCCAACTTCCACCCAGCCTCAGAAGCTCCTCCTGCCAGGCTAAGTTAGTGTCTTTCCACATTGCCTTTTCCTCTGGAAAGATGACCTCCTAGCATGGACTGCAGCTCTGCAGCCTTGTGTCTTACAAGTGGCCTTGGCTTGAGAAACCATAGTGACTTTGTTTTTCTGGTTATTAGACCCACAGTGCCCAACAGGAACTCAGAAAGGGGAGGGGAACACAAAAGGAATGGAGGGGTGGGCAGGTGAGTACGTTTTTCTACCTCTAAGTTTATCCCCAGTGCTCAGTGTGCAAACTATCCTCTCTTTATCCAAGACTTCCTCATGGGATTGTCCACTGGATGAGTCTGTACACTCTATAAATTAGGTGTCCCATATTAGGGGTGTGTGTGTGTTGTGTGTTGGGGGGGGAGCTGTAGAGACTAGATGCGCCATTGGTGAGGTCAGAGTCCCCATGTCACAAAAATACATGTAATGAGTCTTTTTCAAAATCACATTTTACAATTTAAAGCATTGAGTCAGGTTCGAGGGTGACTTATGTCCTGCCCTTTGTGGAAATCAAGATTTGTCCATCAGTGCCAGCACTGACTGTCCATATACCCTGTCCATCTATTTATAAGGGGTCAAGTATTAGTTCAAAAGACTAATTTTTCCTGATCCCAATTTCCTTTAGTTTCCCAGTTGTACTTTAGACTTCTATCTCAGGTCTATGTAACATGGCAGACAGAAAAAAAAAAAAGTTTTTAGGCCACTGAAGAAGAAATGTCTTCCCTGGGATTCCATTCCTCACTGAAAGTGACCTATTCATTTGGGACCATGTTGCTTCTGCTTGATAGTGGTGGGGACCTACACTTTCAAGACCATAACTGTGGTATTTGCTTCTTTCTTCAGAGGCCTGGTGGGAGCTTTTCCCAGACAGCCCCTTAAGTGCTATCTGTAACTCACAGTTCCATTGGGTATTTTCTGTGTGACCCTGGCTGTCCTGGGACTCATTCTATAGACCAAGCTGGCCTCTACCTGAACAATCTACTGGTCTCTGCCTTCAGAGTGCTGGGGTTAAGGGTGTGTGCCAGCACCACCCAACGCCGTTTGGTATCCTCTCCCCTTGTTGAATGTCCTCTGTTTCTCACAGAGGCCAGTTAGAATCTCAGCTTGGCAACACCTGTACAATTTCTGTGAAACCATACGATGGTAATCTCTTCATCTGAGAGTCGTGGGTAAGCGTGAAGCCTTTCCTGTCATGTTATCATCCCCTGACAGCTCTTCCCTTGACTTTGCATATACCCAGCTGGCTTCTACCGTGGGGCCTTTGTTCTGTTTGTTATCCCTGGCTGGGATGTTCTGCAACTAGTCAACACCACACTTACCTCAGAATGTCGCCAAGATCCCTTGTCTGGCAACCCTGGTTGTTCCCTATTTGCTACCAACAGAGTCAGTTTCCATGTCTGGTTTTATTTTTCTTCATGGTATTTATTTCTCAAAACAGCATTTTTACTTATTAATGTTTCTGCTGTCTTCTCCAACTCTATTCTTGTTCTGTCCTAAGTGGTGGGCCAGGTCCTGGGTGCTCCACAAACATTTCCTGAATAGATATGCATACTTGAAATGTGCTACAAATCTCTTTGTAGAGAACCCAGGCTCCTTCGAGAAGCAGGAAGCATCAGCTGGAGTGTCCATTTATATCTGTCAAGGGCAGCTGAGCACCTGAGAGCGTGCACGTGAGAATAGCCCAGGAGACACGAGAAAAATCCACAAGGTCACAGATGAAGAAAACCTGAGGGGAAGAGAGCTAGAGAGAGCAGGAGAGAGACAAAGATGAGAGAGCAGAGAGCCAAGGAGGAGGAGAAAAGCATGCCCAGCCCTGAGTACACAAGTGGACAGCTGAGACCAGGCCGGGAGCCTTAGGCCATGCTTCCCCAGTATGCCTGGCACCTGCACGCAGGAAGTCCTTCTTACATCATCTCCTCGCCCTTTGGAAGCCAAGTGCCACCTTATTTACTTGGATCTCCTGGTCAGCCCTGAGCCCTTTGTGAGTGGCGTCGTCCCTGAGTGCTCCCCTAGAGACCAGGGCGTCCCCTGTAGCACCAGGTCAGGGACAGCCAATTACCACAGAAAAAAGGTCTTGGTGACTCCTGCTAATTGCTGTGGCCTCAGCAGGTCTTAATTCTCTCTTCCCTCCTCCCCAGCCCCAGTTCCCAGGGGCCCTATACTTCTCTGAGCACACAGATGCAAACTCTGAAGAGATTAAACAAACCTTCACTGCCTCTTTGCCCAGGGCCTGCAAGTCATCAGAAAATGTCTAGAGAAGTGAAGACTCCCCTGACCCCCATGCACAGAGTACCCCATCCTTGGGAATCTTCCATGTATGCCCACACCCAGAGCCACCTCAGGCTAGCATTGACTGAAAGAGGCTCCTGCTCCTCTCTGACACTGGCCTTCAGTCTCCCAGGAGCTCGCAGTTGGCTGAGGACATCACAGACCATGGTTGCATGGACCAGAACTGTAGTCAAAGTCACTCTGTTTGTCAAACTGCCATGACTACTACAGCCCCAAGCTGCTGAAGGGACACAGCTCTGAACTGGGACTACGGATTTGATCTGTGGTCTTCAGTCTCTTTCACAGAACCCTGAAGCTCGCTGTACTTTATAAATCAGAACTTCGCCTCGTGACTATACTGTGCAAAGCTACCCACGGGGTCAAGGTAACACCTAGGGACAGAATCTGTTTCTGTGGGAGCAGCAGTGAGCATGTTTGTTCTCTCTGTGAGAGGAACATGAGCTTTAGTTCTAGACTTCAAGGAGGTTTAACAATTCAGGTCAGGTTTTACCCACAGAGAAATGATAAGAAGCTTTGAAAACCATTTGACTCTGAGATCACAGGCCAGTCACCAGCTGAGTGGCATGAGAACAACTTTCTTTGCTCCTCCTGCATATATGGCGACCCCGGGGTGAATGGGACTTCTGTTTATAAGCCAGCTCTTCAGAAATGGAAGGTGTGTGCAAAGCAGAGATAACCCTTGTTCACAGCAGTGGAAGGCGGACCCTTCTGCTGGCCTGGCTGACTTCACATGTCATCTTTGTAGTTGGGTCACGCAGCCTTGGTCTACACCAGTCACTCTGGCCTCCTTTCAATGGAAGGCTTCTGGGATTGAATCAAAGCATCACCTCAGGGGCTGAGGTACAGATAGTGTCTGATTATGTAGCCTGCAGCTGTAAGGACCTGGAAGAGTCATTAGAAGAGGCCATTGCATTAGGCTTATATTAAGTAAATAGGACTATATACCCTGGACACTCAATAACTGCTAACTCAAACTGCTCAAGCCTGGCCCCAACCAGGTTCAGTTCACCCTCATTCTGGGTGTGTTAGAGATGTGCCTTCCTATGGCCTGGCACCGTTAGCACTCTTTCAGAACTAACACAGTGCAGGTAGGAACAGGGAGGGTGGAGTGGCCTGGAGACAACAGGATTGGACTTTCCTCAGGGCATTAACTCAGATCACCTCTCCAAGAGTCCAGAAGATCTTCTCACCTGCTCCAGATACTTCTCAGGGCTGACACTGTGTCTTCACGTTGAGATCTATGACCTCGGAGTGAGTCCAACTCTACCCTTGTGGGAAGACCTGTCACACCTCTGATAGAGTTTTGACTTCCTTCACCCTTCACCATGTGGAGATCAGAGGTGTGGCTCCCATCCCCCACCCACGTGACAGAGGCAAGGGCAGAAAGCAGGCTGGTTGTCACCAAGGAAGGCCAGAGGCTGCGACTATGTATGGAGGTACAGTACTTGCTCGGTCAGGGGCAGGCAGGAAGTAAGATATCCATGGGGCTTTGAGGAGCCACCTTCCTGTGACTGACTCTAGCAGCTAGAATTAAAAACAAAACAAAACAAAGAAAAACACACACACACACAAAACTAAACCAAAACAACAACAACAACAAAAATACCCCAAAACAACCAACCAGGCTTCCTGTGCAGTGAGTGTGGACCCTGGTAATCTGCAAAGCAGGCTGGTTTGGATTGCCTCAGTTTCCCAATCTGTGAAACTGATTTGTGCTGATACACCCTTTACAGGATTGCTAGGTCATAGGATCTGGTGTGCGGGCAAGGCTCTGACACAAAGCACCAGAGCTAATGAGTTTCCAGGTCTCAAGATCACATCTTGGCAAATGAGGTCCCATTTGAGCCTTTGCTGGCTTACAGTGCCTGACTTCTTACCCTTGCCGATCAGCAGGCTCAGTCGGACATGGTGTGCTCACAGGATCTGCTCAGGGTCACAGAGATCTCCAGGGGGCAGACTCTGGTGGAAATTCAGTTTTGTCAGACTGTGAGCAAAGTAACCTTAAAACAAGGCTGGAAAGCTGGCTGAGAGTTGTGCTTGCTTTGCAAACGTGAGGACCTGAGTTCAAGTCACAGGAACACGATGATGATGAGGAGGAGGAGGATGATGATAAATTGCCAAATACTTTGGTGTGGGTTTGTAATCCCAACAGGTGGGTATTTTGGGCTCTCTGGTCAGCCAGCCTAGCCTGCTTGGTGAGTGAGAGAGAGTCAGTGAGAGATCTCATGTCAAAAGAAAGGTAATACCTGAGAAATGTCCTCTGGCTGGCCTGCAAGTATTTATGCATGTACAAATGTATGTGTATGTCCATGAGTACACATGTATGTGTGCAGCAGTACACACACACACACATTTACACACACAGTGAGAGAGAGAGAGAGAGAGAGAGAGAGAGAGAGAGAGAGAGAGAGAGAGAGAGAGGAAGAAAGATTGACTCTGTAGAGTTAACAACAACAAAGACGATAGCAGATCATTAGGATAACACAAGGAAACTGATTCTTTTCAGGGTTCTGCTCTGCAGAGATAATTACTATAAGAATCTAATAACTGTTCCTGCTAGAGAGAGAATGCTCAGTTCCCTGCCCTGGGCAGAAGGTCAAGAAGTGATGGGTTAGTTTTCTGTCACGAACCAACCTTTCATGCAGCCTCCATGGCCCAAAGGACAAGGATGAGGTGGCCCTGAACCACCTCAAGGTCTCTGCCTGGCTAAATCTCTAGGCCTGAAGGGAGAAGGATGAAACTTTGAGGGGCAGTGAGCAGGAGCTGTGTCTTTAACAGTGAGCCTGTCCTTGCTTTCTCTGGGCAGAGCACAGCAGCTGGGCTGCCCCCCCAGGCCCAGGCCTCCTGTTTTGCACAGCCTCTGAAGCCAGCCTGGCTGCTGCCCTGGGAGTCTCCCGGCCACAGGTGAGGTTCCACGGCCCTAGCAATGCCCAGGGGGCCAATCAGCCTGGGCCTGTGTGAGGTAAGAAGGAGAGTCGCCCCATGTGCTCTGGGCTCTTTCAGAAATCTCAGCAGATCAATGTCACTGTGGCTTTTAATTACCCCTCCTAGGCTTCATCATTATTTCATGGCCTCTAATACACCCAGCAGGCAGCCCTGGGCATACAGATAAACAGTCACCCAGCATGGCCTGGCCCCTGAGGTGGTGCCCACTGCAGCTGCCCAGCCCAAGGGACATAGCCTGACAGGGCCCTGGCCTCGCTCAATACAGACAGAGCCTGTACTTGAGAAGAGTTCTTCTGTGATGCTCACTTTACCAAGAACCTACTGTGTGCTAGGAATTGGCCCAGAGACTGGAGACACTACAGTGGCCCCATATGATTTCCATAGGCAATCCTCAATGAGGTCTCTGTCACCCACTGCTTGTGAATCCTGCCTTTCCATAAGATAGTAAGCTCAACCTGGGATGATTTTGTCCTCTGGGGACACTTGACAGTGCCTGGAAACACACCCCCCTTGTTACAACTGGAGGAGGGCTGCTACTGGCTTCTAGTGGGTGGAGGCCAGGGCTATTCAACATCTTTCAGGGCATAGGCTGGCCATACCTAAAAGAGGACCAGACAGGATGGCCCCAGGGCCATGAATGAGCAGCTCTACAGATGGCAGATGTTTTCCACTGCCTGGCCTGGCCAAAGCCATGATAGTGGAACAATGGGCCATATGAGGCAGCTCTTAGTTCTCTCTCTCTCTCTCTCTCTCTCTCTCTCTCTCTCTCTCTCTCTCTCTCTCTCTGTGTGTGTGTGTGTGTGTGTGTATGTGTGTGTGTGTGTGAATGTGTCTGTCTGTCTGTCTGTCTTTCTCTCTCTCAACAGTTGTTCAGGACCTAACTTGTGCCAACGACTCTTCAAGAACCCATACACACCATCCACAGTCATGTTTGTGACAGGCCTTCAAGGGAAATGATTTTCTCACCGTTTTTTCCACTTTCTTGGATTCATAGACTCTCTTTGGCTGGAAGAGACTCTAAACTAGTTCTGTTTTCAGTTTTGAATAAGTGAGCTTATTAAGTGCATGGCAAGCAAAAGAAAACCTTATTCACATATAACTCATAGCAGAGAGAGAGAAGCAGCAGTGAGACAGGAAAACGCTGTCAAATCAGGAGCTCACAGTCCGCAGTGGGGACACCTGGGCAAGGTGAGGCAGGCAGCGAGGGTTCTACACTGAGCCTTCTTTCCATGGACAGGTTTCCAGGTCTCCGCTCCCTGTGCAGAGCATTCTGGATAAGCAATAACAATGCCTGTTATGGTATTTTAAACTTCAGCTGTCTCCCTGTCCTCTCTACCGTGTCCTATAGTCAGCGGACCAGCTCAATCCCCTGGCGAGGAGCCTTAAAAGACATTATGAGACAAATGTATTTGGATCTGCATAGAGGAACAGGCACCCACGGTTTCAGAATCACCTTCTCGGCGAGCTCAAACAGCACATGAACAAATACTGATGTGATGGACATTACAATAGACACAACATGCATTAACTAAGACAGTCCGGCTTCAAACCTTGTGCCCTCTCCTGCTCAGAAGAGGCCATTCACTCATACTGAACACACTTTGTTGGTGATTGCACCAGTAAAGCCCGACTTGAACTTTATCCTTGATTTGAACTTTGAAGTTTTTGTTTTTATTTATTTATTTATTTATTTATTTATTTTGGATTATAGAAGAGGACTTCTGTGATTTTCCCATAACATGGCACTTGAAGTTAAATGGACAGATATATACTTTCTTGTGCTTCCTGTTTTTTAGAAAGGATTTTTCTTTATATGAAAGATACAGATTGAACTTGACATCACTGATTGACCTCTGGATCTCTTGCTGAACTCTGAGTTTCTCTGAACTCTTAAGTGTCTAGAATTGATGTGGGGCCTCTGAACTCCGGGCATCTCTAACTAAATGCTGGTGTCTAGGAGTAAACTTCCATTTCTGTTTATGGACTCTGGTGTCTTACTGATCCCTCATTTCTTTGACTGCATTCCAGTGTCTCTGGATGAACTCTCCTTTCTCTGGTAGAATTCTTGTGTCTCTTACTAGACTGTGGCCATTTTGAAATTTAATGTCTCTCTGCCTGAACTTTAGGATCTCAGATTGAATTCTGGGGCCTCTGACTGAATTCTGGTTCCTCTGACTGAACTGTGGTAGCTTTGACTCAAATCTGATGCCTCTTCCTCAACCCCAGTGTGTCTGGTTGTACCATCTCTGGTTGTACTGTGGTGTCTGACTGAACACTGGTACCTTTGATTGTACTCTACTGTCTCTGCTTGTATGCTGGGGTCTGACTGAACTTTAGTGTTCTGACTGGACTCTGGTGTATTCACTGGACCCTGATGTCTCTGGTTGTACCCTGGTATCTCTGGTTAGACTCTGGTATCTGACTGAATGTCTCTTTTATGTGGTAAGTACAGTGTGGGGCCATTGACACTTATTGAAATCCTATCTATTACCGTTCGACATCCTCCTTTGCTTTCTGTGTCTGTTGCTAACACTTTAATGCCAGCCCCTCACACCTTTTTAAGAAACTCTTCAGTGATGTTCATACCGAGCTCGCACATCTGAGCTTTCACCAGAGAGTGGCAATTATTTCTCTCACTGGCCAGCCAGTAACAGCCTCCAAAACCTCGGTTCATCTCTTGAAGAACATTCTTCTCCAACTATGATCTTGCTTCTATCCTCTAATGAGCATTTACTCTCTTTCGTGAGCAGTTTTGTTCCTTTAAGAAATACGACCCAAGAGGTGGGAGCTAAAGGAAAAAATAACTCACAAAGAAACTGCAGGACAGTGTGTGACGATTAATTTCCTTCCCATCCTGGCCCCATGTTATTGCTTTCAGTTAGCAACACTCTTTGCCAGCAGAATCTGAGCTCTTGTCCTGGTCACGTTTGTGATCTCACAGAGGAACGCCCCAGTTTGGCAGGTGCTTCAATGGAGTTAACCACAAGCCATGGTGTCAACTGGCTAAACACCCACTTGAATGACATGGGACAAAGCTTAGGGCAGCCACCTGCACATCTGCCCACACCAGGACGCAGAAGGCAGAAAGGCTAACTCTGGGTAGGAAGGAAGCAGGGGACCAGGAACTGTAAAGGCTTGAGGATATAACCCATGCTTGTTGCCTGGGACAACCATTTCTTGGAAATCTTCTCCTGATGAGAGATCCCGAGGGCAGGGGGACATAGCCACAACAGCCTTGTTCTGAGCTTGAGTTTTAAACATGAATCAGCCTGAAGCCAGCTCTTTACAAAGGCTGGCTAAGGAAGTCCATATTAAGGACTCAGTATAGGGGGAAAAAATCCACACTAACCTCTAGGGAGAAGCAGGGCAGCATGCACATGGCCCATTGACTCTGGCCCAATGTGTGGCTAACCTAATTCTTGGTTCCCCCACATTAACAGCTAAATGCTTCTATCTAGAAGTGCCAAGGTCAAGATGAAGAAGGCAGAAGCATGTCTGAATACCATGGCAGCCTTTTAATATAGAACAGGTGGTCTGTACAGAAGTGAATGGAAGGGACGAGAACCCATCAGTAAAGAGCTCAGAGTCTGTGGGACTGGGTATGTTAGTCATGGCTGAACTTTCTAAAGAAGGTGCTTTCCATTTAAGATCAATAAACCCAAGGCTCATGTACCTCTTCTTCTACAGGCTCACTGAGAGGCAAAGCATCAGGACCAGAAGATGACCACGGCAAGCCTACCCTCACCCCACTGCTGAGGCCCTGAGCCCTGCTTTCTCTTGATAAGGAGTGCCCCCTGCCTTCTCTTAGATGCCAGCACATAACCCTGCCGTTTCCAGAGCTCTGGGTCAATGTTTGCTATAGAACCTCAGGGTAAGTGGTGGGTGGAGGAACTTATTTTCCACAAAAGAGTCAGGGACTTGTTGAATTATCTCAACTCAAGGAAACCGGAATGTGTTGAGATTTTTTTTAATTTTTTTTTTTTTTTTTTGAGAAAGACAATCCTAGTCTCTGGAAGTGCCAGGGTTGTTACAGAGTCTGTACCTTCAAAGGCAGCTGAGGAGTCCCCCGGGGAAGTCCAGGAGGAAAGAAGCATTCAGAAAGAGGCAAGAGTGAATCCAAAGTACTACATCCCATGGGTCCCACTCCTTCTAAATAACTAAGCTGATGACCTGGGGATGATTTGTCACTGTGACTTGGTTTATTGGATGAACAATAAAACTCCCAGAATTTGGCAAGGCAATGAAGACCACCAAGACCAAAATGTTATTGCTAAGCCGAGAAGAACGTATCTATAAACCCCATTCTGTGTCCTCAAAGCGACTGCAGGTGAATGTCATCACACTGCAGTTCGTTTGGACTCATAAAGTCAAGTTTTATAAAATGCTCACGAGGAGAGAAATATCACACAAGACATGGGTGGGGATAGAAGAATTGAGTTGTGGATCCATGTCTCTGTGTGTGTATATGACCTTCTGTTAGTGACTGAAGCCCAACAGAGGAGATGATGGTTTCAGCAAGGAAGGACGCTGGTTAGGGTTGTCTTCCAGCATTCCCTATGTGTCAGACCAGGAGCTGGTTGCTTCAGAGGAGCCTCTCCTATGGTCTCCCCACAAGGTTCATAGAGTGTTGAATTTTCAGCAGAAAGTGGAAAAAGGTTAACATAATCACCCAGAGTCCTCAGCTCCACAGTGGTGGGAGAACTGAGCCTCACACCTAGACAGGGGCCCCAGAAACCCCACATTCTCACCAAACTGTCCAGGTTGAGTGAGAACAGATGCTAGTGGAAGGAACTTAGGTCATGGAGTAGCTACTTGCCTCATGGCTGGGACAAAATACCCAAGAAAAAGGAACTTAAGGACAGAAGGGGAGGGTCGTGTAGGAAGGAGCATGAAGTGGCTGGTCACATCGCATCCGCAGTGAGAGAGACAAGAGAGATGGATACTCACTGCCTCCTTATTCCTTCTGAGCTGAGATCCCAGACTATGCAGTGATCCCACCAACATTTAGAGTGTGTCTTCCCTTCTCAATGAACCTAAGATGTGTGTATGTGTATAACATGTATATATGTATGTATATATGCATATATGTATATATGTATGTATACATGCATATGTGTATGTGTGTTATTTGTGTTGTATGTATATGTATATATGTTATAAGTATATATGTATCTGTATACACACACACACATACCCATATATCGCAGATCTCTTTGGAGAGTTGTACTATGGTTATTCTAAGTTTTGTCAAAGGTGACAGTAAAGGTCACCTACCAGACACACCCACATTCCATCAACCCACCACCTCCCTACTGGGTCTCAGTGTTCAGTACCTGCAGAGTGGGCATGGATAGAGTTGACTTAGGATGCTGTTCAGTATTGCCTGATGAAAATATTGATTGGCCACGGCAGTTAGCTGCTAAGGATCTGTGGTTTCTCCTTCTGTCCTTTACTTCCTTTCATAGAAAGTCAACTGAATTGCATGTGACTTTTCAATCAATCAATCAATCCATCACACTTGACTTGCAAAGTGGCTTGCTCTCAGCAATAGATAGAATTGGATACAAGACTACCAGGAAATGGTTCAAGCCATGGATAGCGGCTGCATTGTGATAACTATTATTCAGACACTATGGCAACCCAGGCCAAGGTCAATAACTGGAATTCTAGAAGGCAAGTAACTCTGGGACCACCAAAGTTATTCACAATGATTCTCTCAACTGGCCCAGTCACATGATCAGAAAGTGTGGCTGAAAGGGGCCTAGGACATTTGTTCAATGCATGAGTGGCCAGAAAGATGACAGCATAGTAAGAGAGGTTTTAGTTCTAGCTGGCTCCACTTGGCTATGGGAATTCTGACTTATGTTCCTGCCCTGGCTAGAACTGTGCATCTCACAAACCATTCTCTGGGCATGCTCACTCTGCTCCTGCCTATGCATCGTAGGTTGGTTCTTAAGTGTAGTAGTAGAGCATTTTAAGTCAGATGATCTCGGGTGTCATGCAAACAGTACTACACCTTAGGAAGAACTCACACCAACAACATGAGTTCATGGGAAATTCTCCTTGTATCTGCAATAAGCAGCTTGTTTTCTATTCGTTCCTTCTGGAATAGTCCCCTGTCATGAGTGTGCGTGCGTTTGTCTTCTTTTGTTTCTGTCACTCTCCCTTTAATTTAATTAACAAGTTGTTGACTGTTAGGTGTCTGCTCGTTTAGAGTGGCCTTGTTTTGTGCTCCCTCCTCCCCACCCTCTCTGTCATGTGTATGTGTGTGTGTGTGTGTGTGTGTGTGTGTGTTCACCTGTGTCCCTGAGTACCCTTTGCCTTGCCATGTATAGTCATGCAGAGGTCAGAGGTCACTTCCATCCGGTGTCTTTCTTTCTCAGTGTTCCTCTTATTTTTGAGACAAAGTCTCATTCGATTGAAGATGAACATTTTGGCAAGGCTAGCTGGCCAGTGACCTTGGGACCCACCTGTCTAGTCCTCACCAACGCTGGGGTTACAAGTGCAGGCTGCTATATCTGGCTTTGGTTTTGTGCTCTTTATGTGTCTGGGTTATCACAGTGACCCCTCTTTAGGTGGGCATTTTGGATTTTACCATAACTTTCCCAGTGTAACCAGTCCTTCTATAAGCAACATTCATCTGTTTTATGTGTCTATATAAGAGTTTCTGTAAATATCAAAGTTCTCTACCCTTTATATTTTTATGATAAATGTCAGGATTACTCTTCAGATTAGACAAGTATAATACATAATCCAGTGAGACCTGCCCTATGAGCCTTTATAACCTTCTCAGTCTTTTGTCATTCCCAAATCAGAGAGGTGGATTCTTCTCTCACTATCGATTGGTGTGAGCTTCTGTAAATGACGAGAATTAGAACATTCTCGTGTCCATAACAATTTACGACCTAACAGCTCCCTAACCATCTACTTTGTCAGCTATTGTAGTACTCACAAGGACGTTTCACCGTGAACTTGCCTCTGCTTGTTAGGCCAGCCAGATCTGTCTTTTCTGTGAATTTTGTATAGTCATCTTTGCTTTGTGATTGTTGCTGCAGCATTTAAAACCTTTGAGTTTTTGAACCATCCAGCATCTCTCTTTCAGATACCCTGTTTTATTCCTGACGTAGACATGAAGCCTTCACCATCAGATCGAAGGAAGACATGTTTTTCATATTTTATCATGCTGTTTTCTCCTTTATTTTTATTTTTATGGATCTTAAATGCTTTGTGTGTATTTTTTGAGATTATAATTTAATTACAACATTTCTTTCTCTCTCTAAACTCCTCCATATAACCCCCTCTGATCTCCTTCATATCATAGCCTCCTTTTTAACAGATTGATGTTAATGCATATATGTATATATATTTACATATATGTTCCTAAATATAACCTGTTTTGGTCCACATAATGTTACCTGTGTATACATGCTTTTTAAGATGGCGATTGCCCACTTTTACTAAAACCACATCAGTTTTCTCATCAAGCTGGAAAAGGGGGTTTGTGAGGACTGATCCAGATTGTCAGCTTGCCAGGATCTAGAATCATCTAAGAGTTAATTTCTGGGTATGACTGTGAGGAAGTTTCTAGATCAGGTAGATTCTGATGGGAAGAGGTCACTGGCTGGAAGCATGCCTGGGCTCAGGTCTCAGGCTGAGTACAGTGGAGAAAGTGACTCGTGCCCCAAAGTTTCTCCACCTCTACATCCTGATTGTGAGTACCATGTAACAGCCGCCTTGCCCTTCTACAGCTGTGTTTTCCCCACAATGATGGACTGTACCCCGAAGTAATCTCCTTATGTGAGAGCCTTTGACTTTCTTTTACATTGTAAACTTAGTCCAGTGGTCCAGCCAGTCCCTGTATCCCTGGTTCTCAACCTACCTAATGCCATGACCCTTTAATACAGTTCCTTGTGTCATGGTGACCCCAACCACAACAATACTTTCATTGCTATCTCACAACTTTAACACTGCTCCTGTTATGAATCGTCATGTAAATATCTGTGTTCTCAGATAGTCTTAGGTGACTTCTATGGAAGGTTTGTTCTGCCATCAGAGTGGTCATGGCAGGTTGAGAGATCCTGCCCTAGACTTTATCAGTCATCTTCAGGACCTAGAAGTGTCCCAAGAGGGATATTTGTCAAAAGTAATGTGAAGGTGGGTGTGGTCGTTTGAAAGACAATGTCCTTCAAAGGATAAGGTATTTGAACTTGTGGGCCCCAGCTGGTGGGACTGTTTGGAGAGGTTATGGAGGACCACAACCTTCTGGAAGGATCTTATCCCTGGGGATGGGCTTTGAGTTTAAAGCGTCAGGCTTCTTCCACTTTGATCTCTGCTTCGTGATTACTTTTGAAGATGTGAACTCTTGGCTCTCTGCTCCTGCCACCAGGCCTTCGGCATGCTACCTTGTCTCCCTGCCCTCATGGACTCTCACCCCTATAGAACCATAAACTCAAATAAACTCTTGTTGCTTCTATAAGTTGTTTCTGGTCATCGTGTCTAATCACAGCAACAGAAAGGGGAAAACTCCTCTGATGGGTTCTGGAAAGAACCAGCTATATCTTCCTTGATCTAAATAGCCCTGGACAAAACACAAGGCAGGTCCTTAAAAACAGGGGAAATAAGCTGGAGGGGGGAATCTGTCCATAGGATGCCTGTGTGGTAGTCCCGAGACTGGGATTGATGTACCCAGATGGAACCCTTTTGGGCTCTGGGAGCCAGAGTCTGTGAGAATTGGTGGGTCACTTGTCCCTCTTGAAAACTAGGGACACTGACACCAAATTCCACCACTGGATTCTAGAATTGAATAGCTTTGCCCCAACCCTCTTCAAAACACCGCTGTCTGTGCACCCTGTGTGTTCTACCTCATCCTGCTGTCTGAAAGAACAAGTTCCACTTTTGACAAGCAATGCCAAAGGGTTCTTGGTACATAGCTGTCCTCTCTTTCAGGGCCACTGAAGGATAGCAGAGGTCACGGTGTGTGCCCCGTGATCATCGACAGGCAGGTATGACTAATTTCAGAGACTGACCTGTAAATAAATGTTTTATAGAAGGACAGAGTGAACTTCATGGCTACAGACAGGTTCTTTGCAAAGTCTCCAGCACTTCTTACCAGGGAAAGGGAGGTTTCATGTATCAGATGAACATAGACCATTAGTGTATGTGTGAGCATGTGCGTGCACACAAACACACATACACACACACACACATTTTCACACAGAATGTGGTGATGCTGCTCTTCTATTTTCCTTACTGTTCCTCCCCTTATATAGAACAGACTGATGGCTTGAGGACACAGCCCTGACATCTATCCCAGGTTTGTGCACACTGGTGGCCAGAACTTAGACAAGGTCCTCCCTGAACCCCTCTTTGTGCCTGTTTGCTCCTCTATTTGAGAGTGAAGAAGGTCAGCTGAAGTGGGCTTTGAGAGCCTCCAGCAGGCTAGCCAGGGTGCAAAGGTCAGAGTGCAAAGCAAGAGCATCAGATGTGGCAGGGACTGCTCTCCCAGAAGCACCCTTTCTTCAGTGCACGATTTCAGGACAGCACAGAAAGCCCATTACGCCACTGGGAAGGGAGTGTGCAGTACGGATTCCGAAAACATAGTTAGCAACGGGAAAAGTCTATAGTCACCGGGCCGGGATCTTTCTGATCTCTCACAGGAAGCATTCTCCAGCTATGTCTTCCACCAATCCAGATGCTTCCCTCCCCTCCACTGGCATTTAAATAATGCAGTTCTTGTGGGAGGTGGGGTGGGTCTCAAGAAACTTCCTGGCTGCATAGGGCCCCTGTGCAGGCTCTGCTGAACCAGTCAGTCTGCCTCCAAAGAAGGAGACTTGGTTCAAAATGTATGAGTTCATTTTTATGTTCTACTGAGAAAATTTATTCAGTGTGACTGCTCGGCAGCCAGCGCAGTAAAACACCTTAATCCCTGGTTGAAGAAAGGTAATGCTTTGACAGATGTGCGCCTCCTACTTCCCTCCCGGCCATGTCTCAACAACAAACCTTTATTTCTGCTTCTCGGCTGTAGCCGGCAAGAGAAAAAAAATGAGGAGAGCAATAAAGCAGTCAGAAATCTCAGGAGCCAGGCGGCGACGCAATCGTAATGACAGATTTTTAATGTGGCGAGAGAGATTGACAGGGAAATGTCTTCGGAGCAAACACTCACCAGATGGAATGCAAACAGTTTATTGGAGGAGAGAGGTGCGCCTGAACCGTGGAGAGGGCGGGCGCAAGGTGGGCTTCTGCTGTGCTGAGAGACAGGCCAGAGAGAGGAAAGGGAGTGGAGGGTGGGGGGAGGAGAGAGAGAAGGGGAGGAGGAGGAAGGGAAAAGGGGGAGGAGGGGAGGAGGAAGAGGAAACAGAGGTGGAGGAGGTAGAGGAGGAGGAGAAAGAGGAGGATAAGAAGGTGGAGGAAGAAAAGAAGGTGGAGGAAGAGGAGGAAGAGAAGGTAGAAGAGGAAGAGGAAGACGAGGAGGAAGAAGAGGAGGAGGAGAAAGAGGAGAAGAAGAAAGAGAGGAGGAAGAAGAGGAGGAGGAGGAAGAGGAGGAGGAGGAAGAGG
>NW_021604602.1:2649990-2678804 GCF_004785775.1 Grammomys surdaster | reverse complement strand
TGAGATCCCTAGAGCCTAGAGGAAAAGCCAGCTGGGCTTAGTGGTGGCCACTTATCATCCCAGGGCCTGGCAGACCTCCATGGGTAATCTCTTGAGCAAAGAAGCTAGCTAGACTGCCAAAAGCATTGATTACAGAGAGACCCAGCCTCAAAATACAAGGTAGAGAGAAAATGAGGAGGACTTGGGCCTCAACATGCAAGCATGCATATATGTGTGTGTACCCACCCTTAGCTATAAGATCAAAGAGAGTCTATGAAAACATTTGAATGGAGGAGTAAACAGCAGAAAGAGAGGCTAGAAAGACCGATCAGCAGAACTAAGATATCCTAGCATTGTGGGCTGCCCCCTTCTTAGGCCCAAAGAGACTGTAGGCATCATGACGTAGCACCTTTCTTGTGGGTCAGGGAGGGATGAGTCCAGACTGGCAGGGTGAGGCAGGGCCTTTGAGTCACATTTTTATAATGTGACCCTGTTTCCCAGATCAAGAAAGAAACTGGGGTTGGGGGTTGAACGAAGCCTTAGGATGGATGAGGCAGCTGTATCTGGAATTGCACACCAGGCTAGCTTGCCAGCCATGCCTTTTCCTGCCCAGTCTTAGGGCCTCAGAACAAATCTCCGGAAGATTCTGTTCCACCTAATGTTTCTACTCTTGTCTTCAAACAAATGGTTAAGTAAGCACTTTTGTTCATCATAAGCTACTTACTGTTTATTACTGTTTATTGGGTATTCACACAGTGTCCTGTCTATGGGATCTTCTTAAAAAGTTAAAAACCTTCTTGGCTTGAGAATCTGGATGAGTAGGGAGTTTGTGGTTCAAAAGCTATACAGGAGACAGACAGCTGGGCTGTTGGATCTAGAAACAATAGGTTTCTCTGGATTTACTTATTTTTGAAAAGCACTGCATTAAATTCTTGGTTTGAGGGTTGGTTTTTTTTTTGTTTTTTGTTTTTGTTTTTTTTTGTGTGTGTGTGTGTTTTTTTTTTTTTTACTATATTTCTATGTTGAATTGAAATCCAAAAACAGAAAGTCTTTCCTCGTTCTGTTCTGTCCCTCCAGAAAGAACAGTAGGGACCAGGGATGCCTCTCGGTGGTGGGTGCTTGGGTAGGACACAGGGAGCCTTGGGTGCCACTCTTAGCATCAGGAAGAGGGGACTAGGAGAAAGAGACTGAAGGAAAACAGAAGAGAGGAGGGCAGTGGGGAGTAGGGGAGGCAGGAGAAGGAGAGGAGAAGAGAGAACAGGAAGGGAACAGAGGGGTCTAGAAAAGAGGAACACATGGGGAGGCTGGGAGGGACAGAAGACAGGACTGGGGGAGGCATGAAAAGAAGAGAGGAGTGGGAGGCAGAAGAGAAGAGAGGAGAGCAGAGGGAGGAGAGGAAAAAGAAGGGAAGGGAGAGAGATGAAAGAAGGTATGGATGGAAGAGGGGGAGTTCACCCAACTAGTACCAAGGGGCTCCAGGTCCCATCCACTTCCCAGCTGCATCTGGAAGCCAGCTGTTCATCACACCCTCAGGATGTTCTGCTTCAACTGGACACCAGGTTCCCAGAGCCATGTTCTGCAGCTGTATAAGCACTGAGCATGACTGGTAACATGGCAGATAAGCACAGGGTGTGTCCAGTCAGACCCCTATTACGCTCAGGAATCCTTATTCCAATACTGATATCAGCAGTGAGGACCATCCGCAGCCTCTTGCTGTCTGCTCAACCAAACACCGATGAGATTCCACACCCACATCTTGATCAATACGGACTCGGACAAATTTGGGCTCAAAATATACACGAGTCTTCTTTCTGCTTCATAGATAAAATCCTCCGTTGTGCCGGCTCCCAGACTTCCTGAGAATGGGCAGGAGGGAGGGGCAGTGTGGGAACGTCGTGATGATCCTTAATTCAACTTTTGTATAGATTGTGACACATGATTGCTGGTCATTTGTGATGGTTCTACCTTTTCCTTTTTTTCTCTGATAGGGAGGCAGGAGCCAGGTGAGGATTAAACTAGACTCTTTCAGAGTTTGGTCCAGTGTTGTCATTCTGATTGGATGGCTTCTTCTGTCCCCTTGATGTTCATGAGCTTCTTCCACAGGACTAGAGGGTTGGGCACAGGTCTAGGGTCACTTGCATTAGAGGCTAGCACTTCATTCTTCTGTAATACACAGACACAGTTCAGAAAATGACCCAATCCTTATTTTACTGGCCATAGAGGTCAAACCATAAGGTTGCCACAAATTATACATAGACTAATTTTAAAAAAATTATTTGTGTGTATGTATGTGTGTGAATGTGTGCGCTTGTGTATGTGTGTGTATATGCTTAGCTTGTATGTGCATTTGTGCGTATATGTATGTGTGAATGTATGTGTGTGTACGTGTGTGTATATGTTTAGCTTTTTTGTTGCATTTGTGTATGTATGTATGTGTGTGTGAATGTGTGTGTGCATACATGTGTGCATATATTTAGTTTGTATGTGCATTTGTGTGTGTGTGTGTTCATGTGTATGTGGGTGTGATTACTCCTGTGTGCACTTCTGGAGAACACAGCTTGACATCAAGTGTTTTCCTTCATCGCTCTTCAGCCCACTTTTGAGATGGAGTCTCTTTGAACCCACAGCTTCCCATTTTAGCTAGGCTGGCTGGCTGATGGATCGCCAGGATCTGTCTGTGTCGCCACACCCTCATGCTACTACTCCAGGCTTGTCTGTGGGCTCTGGGCCCTTGAAAGCAGATACGATGTCTGCACAACAATCATGGTACCCTCTCAGCCAGGAGTTCTCAACCTGGGGGTCATAAGCCCTTTGTGTGTCAAATGGCAGTTTTACAGAGGTCGCATAGGAGTTATCCTGCAGATCAGATATCCCCATTGTGATTCGTAACAGTAGCAAAACTGCAGTCAGGTAGTAGCAACGGAATAATTGTATAGTCGAGGGTCACCATACGAGGAACTGTACTGCAGGGTCGCAGCATAAGGAAGGTTGAGAACCACTTAGCATTTAAGCTAGCTCTTCCATCCAGTGCAATCAGAAACGAGCCTGAGGCTGAGGCTGACTTGCGGGAGAGCTGGTTCCCTTGCTGGAAGTTTTACATTAAAACAAAACAAAACAAAGCAAAACAAAACAAAACAAAGCGCGAATGCAGTAGAGGTAGAAAGCAGAAAGCAGGTAGGTGGAACTGCCCAATGCATCCTGCTGCCTTCCTAGCGTCAAGCAACAAACGCATGCGCACTTTTGCTTACGTCGCTCCATAGCTTCACAGCGTCTGGGCCATCCATTCCAGTCCAGTGTTCAGGTTCACTTCCGATTCTTTGCCGCACATGATAAAGCCTAACCCCACAACTCGATGATCAATTTTCAACGTCCTCCTTTCCTGCTTCAACTTTTGCCTCGGAGAGTGGTTGTGTTGGGCTGAGAGGGAGTCCTGGAATCATTTGGAGTCTCTGGTGCTCCCTCCCTTCCTTTAAGTAACTCTCAGCTTCCTTTACTCACATCTTCCTGCGCTGTCAGCGTGTATCCTTGGCAGTGGAACCCAATTCATTCTGCTCATTGCTCTATCTCCCGCAACGTTTGGAGCAGGGACCTGGCTGGCACCAGGAAGGTAGGACGGAGAGATGGTGAGATGGGAAAGAGTATGATAAATGCTGGCTTCTGGGCTGGACACAGGGCAGGTGCCCTCATGAGCTCAGAGACTGTGGTTACCTGCATCAGGTGGAGGTCAAAAGTCAGCATGGATTAGGGCGGGGCTCCGGAGGGCACATCCCTAGCTCCCTAGGTATTGGTTGTGGGCGGTTAACGCATGAGGGAACAGGCCTTTTTTCTGGGGCTCTGGTCCAGAGGGTCCCCACACTTCAGTGGACATCTCTCACTCATGCACATATGGGCAGAGTTAATTGGACTCCGCTGTTTGAGAGGGGGGAGGGGGAGGGGGAGGGGAAGAGGGAGGAGAGGAGAGGGGGAGGAGGGAGGAGGGGGAGAGGAGGAGGGGAGGAAGGAAGGGGAAAGGAGGGGTAGAGGGGGAAGGGGGAGAACATGAACTTGTAAAAGAATGTTCTGAGGGTCAGAGAGAAATCTGGTGGTGGGGGGCGGACATGATCAAAATGTATTGTATACACGTGAACTTTTCAAATACGAAATCTAAGTGATTATTAAAATATTTAATAAACCACATTATTAATTCAGCAGAAGAAAGGCTATTATCTCGTCACTGTCACGTTGTGTTCCTTTGAGTCTAAGGAGATTTCATCTTTGCACATATCATTCCAGTGTGTGTGCCCCGATTCATCCTGTTCTGTGGGCTTCTTCACTCCTTTTAAAGTAAAATACACAGAATCCTGGAGCCATCTCTGACCTGGAACGACCACTGATCACTGACCTTACGGCTTCTACATTATTTCATTGTAATCAGTTCTAAGCATTTACTTACCAAGAATTACCAGGAGCCCACTTACGCAAGCTACCCTTTACGCTCAGCACCCGAGTTGAAAATGTTTTGTTTATTAATTTATTTGATAAGTATTTTATCTCGATCTTGTCACATCCCCACAGATTTTTTTTTAAATAATATTTGGCTTCTCTCTCTTTCAGGCTAATTTACCTTTGAAACGGAACAGGTTACGGCTAACACACATCTCAAGCTCATGCAATATTTATGGGATGAATCGAATTTTGGAAAATACTAGGCAACTAAATGGTATTATTAGGCACAATCCTATTTTGTTTGTGCCTTACACTTTCTAGGCCGTTTGCTGTGTTGCTGGGGTATTTTGAAACTCTTTCTACGGCAGATGGATGACAGTAATACACCTATTTTTCTACACACAGTTAACAGGGACTGAGCAAGCAAGGACTGGAATCTGGTTTGCATTTATTTTCAGGGCGCTGTGCATTTGGCTTCTTCTTCGGGAATCAGAGGCAGTGATTGCAGAGACAATGACAACGGAGACAACCGGGGATCAGGCTGGGTCTGCCGGCAGCCTCCTGCGATCTGGGTCATCCTCTATTTTCCTACTTTCTAGTTCATAGGTTGGGGTGACAGGACGGCTCCCTGTCCCCACCTGCCTGCACAGGGTGTCGAAGTTTTCCCCTACTGAAAACACAAAAAGGTTCCACGAGGTCCCCCACTGAAAGACCAGAAAGTGTGCATCCTAGGCCAAAGGCCCTCCCGCTTGTCTGCAGCCCCGAGCCCTGTAGCACCAGCTCCTGACTTTGAGTGGCAAATTACAGCCTGCCTGTGTAATAGCTCTCATCTTATTTATTCATTTTTTTTGAATTCCTAAAAAAAAAAAATCATGGCAAGAAGATCAGCATGGCCCCCTGCCCCCCGCACTGTGGAAGTTTGATAATGTATGTCCTAACCGCTTAATTGATTGATTACCTCGCTCCAGCTTCCTGAGGTACCAAATTTATCTCTAATAGCCAGCGTCAGGCTCGGCAGGCAACCGTGGGGGGGACGGGGGTCCCTTGGTGTCGATTTGCTCTTAACTGGAAAGTCATTACCACTTAATACATGTAGATTGTGTTGAAAGAAAATTATGTGTAATGAAATGAGGAGGAAATTAGTGGAGTGTTATGGGCGAAAGCAGATGTTAGTGAGGAATTATGCTAGCTGAGATAATCACCTTCGCTGGTATTGTGTGTGCTGGGGTGTTAACTCAGGGAGAGGCCGGCAGAGAGCTGAGCCAGTGTATTGTTGGGCCCAGATTCTCCCCTGGAACCTCAATAAGGAACTGGACTCGGATGCTGGGTCCCTGAAGCTGGGCTCGCCCATATCTGTGTCTCTTTTTCGTTGGCTTTTTGGGGGTGTTAGGGTTCAAATTACTTACCTGCTGGCACTTACGGAGACAGCGTGGAGTCACCCAGGAGGCCCGAGGACAAGGATCTACTTTCACTCTTGAGTTAGCTGAGTCTGTTCAAAACGTGACAGACGCAAAACAAACAAATAAAACCAGAGCAACAAAAAGCAACAAACTTACAAATGACAAGAGGCTCTGAGACCTTTTGTTAACTGTCTTATCCCAAAGGGAGGCACTAAGTGCACATGGGTGATACCAGGAAAAATTAGATTCCTGGTTTTCTTGTCCTAGGCTGCTGGGGGAAGTGTCAGAGATTCACTATTCCTCCCTCTCTGGAGTCCCTGCTACCAGGGCTAGACAGAGATAGACATCTCTGAGCATAGTTAAAACTACAAGGAGCCAGAGGGAAAGCTGGCCCTTAGCTCAGGGTCAGCTGATAGCTCAAAGCCCACATGGAATCTGCAGGACTCTAGAGCCTAAATGAGGTAGCACCACACGGTGACCACCGTCTCAGTTTAGGGTGAGCAGTCATGCGTATGTGTTCCACGATGACCTCAAAGTCTGGATGAGGCTTAGGGCAAGGCCGCTCCTGTGGTCCACAGCAGTGCCTAGAGACTCTTGCATCATCTGCAGTGAAGCAGTGGGGAGGCCCATGGTCCTGCCCACAGCATCACAAAGAGCCATGAGTAGAGTACATGTAAACTGTACTCGGCATCCTAACTGGAGTTTCTGGCAGGAGAGTACAAGACACCTCAAGGCCCAAGAACTAGGGAAAGCTACATTTTGTCTACCTGGACTTGCAGGATCAGGGCTTCAAGGTTAGAGGTAAGTCTGTTTTGTGACTATGTTGAGTGAATAAGCTCTTAAGCCAGTGTTCAACAACTTGACAACACATATCTCCAGCGTACTGTATGCAATCCCTAATGTGTCTAGGCACTCAGTAGTTGACATTCACTAGCCATGGAAATGACAGCTAGGTTTTGCATAGAAGTAAAAATGTTAAATTATCTGTAGGAGATGGATACTTACACATACATATATACGTTAGATAGATAGATAGATAGATAGATAGATAGATAGGAGACAGGAAGAATGAGATGAGAAAAAGAAAAATAGATAAATTATATGATAGATAGGCAGATATATAGGTAGGTAGATGATAGACTGATAGATGATAGAAAAATAGATATAGACAGACAGACATACAGACAGAATATAGAAAATCATTTAAAAATCATTTAAATGTTTTTAAAATAGTTTTTTTTCTTTTAAAAAAATAGAGCATCTATTCATGGGCTTGTCTTAGTCACTTAATGCAGTGAGTGTTCAAATGACCTCCAGAGACTTCTGTAAGTCATGATATAAGGACACCTTACTACCTGAGCTCTGTGAAGGTGCATCATCCTCTCCAGCCACTCACTGACTGTGTTCTGGCAAGGACTGGCAGAAAGTCTAAGGATCAAGAGTTGAGTTAACAGATTTCACTCCTCTAGACTGAAGGTGCCATTACAGAAAGCACATTCTGATTCCAGAACAATGGCTGGGCAGACTTAACAATCCAGCTAGAAATAGCAAGGATTTCCCTCCAGTCAAAAGTAAATGTTAAGACAGCAACCCTCCGGGTTCATTGGGGGCTGGCACTCGTCCAGTTCTGGTGAGACCCTGCGGTTCACTGGGCTTGGGAAGTTGGTATGAGAGCTTCTGAGGGCTGTGTTGGAGCCTCAGCGATGCTCTTGCCTGAAATCAGGCCTGGACTATGTGTCAGAGGGTTAAGGCAAGGGCTGAAAAGACACTACAGTGGGTAACGTGCTCGCTGTATGTACATGAGGACCTGAGTTCAGATCTCCAGAAACCGTATAAAAACTAGATGTGACAACTTGCGTCTATAAAGCACTGGGACAGGACCCATGAGCCTCACTGGCCAGCCTCGTCTAAAGGGAAAGCTCTGGGTTCAGTGAAAAACCTTGGCTTGAAAAATGAGGTGAGCAGTGACTGATGAAGACACCAGATGTTGATTTCCAGCCTACACTCATGCTTGCACAGGCTACACGCCTAAGAACAAATGAGTGAGTGAATGATGAGTGAATGAACAAATGCAACGCTCGAAAAAAATCTGGAGTCAGAATTTAATAAATACAGCACGCACCATGCACACACAACCATCATCAAAACTCATCCGTAATCAGTCTCCTCCTGAGGGAAGGCACTGACAGAGCCATCTTCCATGGAACATCTGTGGGTGTATGTGTACACAGGTGGGCATATGCATGCTCATGTGTGCACACATGGGTTTGTATGTGTCCACTGTTGTCAAGAAGCTCCTGCTGAGAAGCTGGGTAAATTCACTCTAATCAAATAGGATGTCTTTAGAGTTTTTCTCATTATGATCCAGCAATGGACAGCCACGTACAATATGTAGTAAGTCTCTGATGATTTTTCTCTTAAGGTAAATTCCTAAAATATGCATCACTGTGCCATGTCATATTTTATAAAGATGACAGACACCGCAGTTAGTAGCTTCAGAATAAAATTCAGGAAAGAAAAGGGGTATCAACCTGCCTTAGTTCTCTTTGCAAAAACAAACAAACAAACAACCAAAAAACACCACAAGCTTTGCATGGTTGACATCAGAACATCTAGGGGCTAGTTATCATCTAGATTCCTGTAGACCCAGTAGGAAGAAGCAGGAGAATGGGAGTTGGAGAACATTCTCAGCTACACAGAGACTTAAGGGCAACCTGGACCCCTCTTCAAAATAAACAAACACTCACAGAGCTTCACTCTGGGTGTAGGCCGTGTGTCATGAACTGACTCATTCTAAACATCCAAACGTCCCTGAAAACTATTAACTCTTTAACACAGTAGCTGTCGTGAGGGATGTTACCCCCTTGGGGGTTGAACAATCCTCTCACAAGTGTCACTTAAGACCATTGAAAACATATACTTACATTACGATTCAAAATGGTAGCAAAACTACAGTTAGGAAGTAGCAGCAAAAATAATTTTATGGTTGGGGGCCACCACAGCATGAGGAACTGTGTGTAAGGGTTGCAGCATTAGGAAGCTTGAGAACCACTGCCTTGATAGAACAGGAAATTATCTTTACCCATTGACCAATACAGGAACCTACCAAGATTTTGTTGTGACAAATGGCCAGGACAGAGAATTTAGCAACAACCTTCACCTTTGCGCTACATCCTTAAAGAGATCGGGATCTGTCCATTTTCTGGGTAACGTTTAGCTCTTCATTTGATTCTTTGGGTTTCTTTACTTGACCCTGGGAGGGTGGGTACCTGCTGTGCTCAGCAGAAGCTCATTGGTATCTGTGACTATCTAGGGATGCTGGGATCCTTGTGAGGGCTGTGGACAGACCCATATTCCCATGGCAGCTGTCCAGCTGACCTTGTGGTACCTCTATGGTACTAACTTTTATTGCCTGACATGTGAGTGTGAATACATCTGCCTGTTTAGGGTCTCTTGAGAACTCATCAGAATATTTAACTAAAGTGGACCAGCATGGAACCTAGCACATAGCAAGGACTCATGCTGGGCTTAGGATGGCTTTAGTTTCTTTTCTCTCAATCTTTTAAACCTTCTATTTGTTTATATTTGTGTGTATTCCTGCATGTGAGTATGACATATGTATGTGCATGGTATGTGTGTATATGTATGTTTGCATGCATCGTGCCGTGTCCGTACATAGAAGTCAGAGGAGGACATCGGGTGGTTTTGCTATATCCTTCTGCACTTTATGCTCAGGATACAGGGTCTCGTTAAACCTGAAGCTAGGGTGACCAACAACAGTGATCACTCTGTCACTGCTCCCACTATCCTAAGTTACAGACATGCAAAGGCCACATGTGGCTGTTTACATACGTGCTAGGATTCAAACTCAGGTGCTCAAGATTGCTCAGAAAGTGTTCTCACCCTCTGAAGCACCCCTCCAGCCCCCATCTTTAACTTTTTAAACTCATAAATGACACCCACTGACACTGTGTTCCTAAACACCTCAGTGCTCCCATTCCTCCTTGCCCAGCTTCACAGCTGAGAGAGCTCTCACACAGGAGGAGCCCCGTTCATGTTCCCCCTATCTCTCCAGCAAGAAGAGAGCTGACTCTCGAAGCCATTGGAAAACCATGATGGATGTCCCATGACTCAGAGAATAATTAAATCCCTCAGTGCTGGATGCCATTAAACAGAAGGGGCGCAGTCATGACACACGGCTGCTATTATTTATAAATACTCAAAAGGCAGCAGGCAGCTAACACTTTGGGTCTGCTCACTTCAGATCACTCAGAGCACGGCCCCCATGTGAAGTTGGGGGCTCTGCCTCCCTCTCATCTTTACCAGCAAGGCAGGGAAGGGTGAGGCCTTTGGTCTGTACAAATGTGTCACCCACTCCCCATTTATCAAGTCATTGACATTATGGCCTGGGCCTCAGTTTACCTTCCTGCAGATGGGATTGAAGTGTCATGGGGCAGAAGCATTTACGAACCTTGCAGCTCAGGATTTGGAAAAAAAAAAAAAAGCTGGGTCTGACTGTCCAGATACAACTTTAGAGAGTGGGGAAGGCTGAGACTAAGCAGTCCCTTATGATGTAAAGAAGCATGAGAAAAGTCTTAGGCTGGAGGTGGAACCACAATTTGGGAGAATTTCTCTCCTCTCTCAGAAAGCAAACCGATTCCGACTGTCTTAGTTTTATTTCTCTATTTGACTTCAACATGGCATGAAAACTTAGCAATATACATATACACATACATTAATACCTATATACACATATTCACATGAACATACGCACATATACATATACACATATGCACAGGCACATACACACATACACACATACATATACATACACACATACACACATACATATACATACACACATATACATACATATATATGTATATACACACATATATATATACATATAGGAACACACATATACATATATACATATACACATATGCACAGGCACACACATATACATATATACAGGCACACACATATATACAGATATACACATATACACAGGCTCATACATACACATATACACATATACGCATACACCTATACACATATACCTACACATATATATACACACACACACAGCAGTAAAGTATTCTTCAGTTTTCATTTTGTATAAAGTACCTAACACTTAGGTAAACTTGCTTAACTCTGTGACACTCCAACATCAAATAGCTTCCAAATGCCCTGATGCATCTTTCTCGTATTTACTAGTTCCTCTTAGAATAACTCTTTGTTGTCTTTCTTTTCTTGGTTGACTGGTTCCCTGAAGATATAACGCTCATATCAGTGACCTCTCCTTCTATTCTTCAGAACAAGTCTAAAACCAGGTGATTATCATCCTGTTTGTTGGTTCTGAATTGAGCCAGTCCTAAAGGACCAGGGCTTCATTCATTTCCCATTGTGAAGAACATAGCACACCACACCAGGTGAGTTATAAGGAAACAGACTTGCTTGCCTCATGATTCTGGCTCGAGGACGAGGGATTGATGGTCTCTGTCTTGCTGGCAGCTCAGGATATCCAAGGGCAGAGATAAGCAATGAGGAGGGGCTGTTGGAAAACTGGCTTTTAGAGTAAACCCATTCTGCTATAATCCATTAGAGATAGCACATTAAGGCATCAATCTATGAATCACATGAATAGGCTGGCCATTCATGGAGGCATAGCCTTAAACCTCTCACCTGGTCTTACCTATTAATAACTCATAATGGAGATTAAATGTTAACATGTATTTCTTGGGGGCTGGGGCAAGCCATGTCAAACCTTAGAAGCTTTGTGCATGTTTGATTAAACACCCTACCTCTTGGGAGACACTTTCAGTTTCTTGACAGTGCTCTGCAGGTTTGACAATTCCCGGTAAACCTTAGATAACATTGTTTAACCCTGAACTAAGACACAAGCTAAGCACATCAGCCTCTGTTACTCATTCATAAATATTCACATTGTCTCCCATCTCTGAAGAGAGTGTACACTTCATCTCTTTGATATCCTGATTTGCTTCTGTCAATGGGATGTAAAATAATGCAATGCTTGCGACATTTGCGTGAGAGCATTTAGAAGCCATATGAATGATTGCTGATCCATTCTTCCACTGCTTTGAGTAAATAATATGTGTTAACCTGTGTTTCAGGACGTGAAGAGGAGCAGATCCAGGTCCCACTAGCTGATTGGTGTGGGGTCTGAAGGCAAAGTTGCAAACTTCAGCCTCCTCAAGTCTTATGTGCAATACGGACAACGAATGGGGTTCCTTTGTTACACAGCACTATGCAGGCACAGCTGACAGTTACAGATAAGAATGCAACAGGCATTCTTATCTTACATTACATTACAAGGTAGAATCTATAAAAGTATCAGAAAGTACTTAGCTTTAATCACAAAGTGACAGAACACACTTCTGGACAGAGCGGGTCAAGCACTGTGGTAGGAAGGGTATACATTTGTTGAAATGTTCACAGTACATTTGACGAGGATTCAAGTGTGTTGTCTTTGGAGAGTACAACAGTTAGTCTGCACAAAGAGATCACTAGAAGAATCTGTCCAATGAGCTCGCCCCCTGGGATGGTTTGAATAATGGCCCCCATAGGTTCATATATTTGAGTTCCCAATTTGTGGAACTCTTTGGGAAGGATTAGGGGCGTGGCCTCTTTGGAGGGGGGTGTCACTGGGGTTGAGCTTTGAGATTTCAAAAGCCTGGGACCATTCGGATTACCTCTCTGCCCTGTGCTTGCTCATCAAGATGTAAGCTTTCGACTACTGCTCTAGCGCCAGGCATGTCTACCTGCTGTATGTTTTCCAGCGTGATGGCCATGGACTCTAACCCTCTGAAACTCTAAGCTCTAAATAAACTCTTCGATGAGTTGCTTTGGTGTCTTCAAGGTGATAGAAAAGTAAATAAGAAATGCTTGCTCGTGTTATTGGTGAGTTTTTGCTCTGTGGTGGCATAGAGCTTGGGAACCTGAGTCTGATCCTGACTTTCTTTGAATTATTTGGAATGCAATCCCTGATCTGTAAATCTAGAGCTCTAGAACCCCGCTCGACCAGAAGGAGACACACATGCTCACCTCACTTAGCATCCACATGTTCCATCAAAGTTTTCTTAACAAATATAAGCAATCGATCCGAAAGCCACAGCCTGGAGCTGTGGGTTCAGGTGCTTCTAAATGGTTCTTTGAATATGAAACACGGTTGCCATGTGCCTTCCCATGTACATGTGCATAATGTTCATATTTGTATGGTTTATTCAGAAGACGCTGTAGATTACATGTGGACATTCAAACCTGTACCTTGGCCACTCGCATTGTATAAATTAAAATCATCTGACTTCTTTGAGGATCCGGAGTCTCACTCTCCAAATAAAGCAACCGTTTGGCGTCATTATTTTAAATAAGCACAATGAGTTAACATCTGTTAGAAAAACAAAAAGGACTACCATAAAATTAAGTAATTTCTCCCCCTTCCCTTATTTTCCTCTCTCTTCTCTCTGCTTCACCTCCCTCCCCTCCTCTCCCTCCTTCTGCTCCTTCCCTTCCTCGTCCTCCTTTCCTTCCTTTCTCTCCTCCCCCTCCTCTCCCCTCTTCCTCTTCCTTCATTTCTCATACATCCTTGAACTACGTATAACACATTTACTGCTTACATGCTTCAAGATTGTTTAAATATGTGTTTAAAATCCATGACAAGAACCTGGGGAGAAAGTAATTACATGTACACAATTGGAACTAGCTGTCTATCTGTAGGAAATAGTTCTTCCTCAAAGATGTCTGCCATCTTCCTCCAACACTGAAAAATTTTATACACCCCCATTCCTTTCAAAATGGCCTTTGTCCCAAGTCAGTCGCTATCCTGTAAGCATGAGGGATGGATACAAGGTTGAGAACTCCATGAGTGATATGACCTGCCTGTATAGTAGGCTTCTAGAAGATTCTTCATAAATAGGAGATGAGAGAAGAACAGGAGTTTAGGGTTGATTGTGAAGCATGGAATTAGCTAAAATGTGCAGGACTCTGTCTTGTGGCCATGAGGCATCTGCTGACAGCTTTGAATCTGCAGTGGTATTTCTTCTAGGGAGAAACAAGCATTCCATAAAGGCCTGGGCTTTGATCTTTCCGAGTTTGCAAAATTTGCAGATAAAGAATTCTTTACAGCAAGAAATAGCTACTAATGCATTCATGTTTCAAATTTCTGAATTTCAATTTCCCTCTTTTCTCCACATCTCATTTTGTTATAAAATCTTAATGGGACTTTTTAAACATAATTGGCAAGGGCACCCCCTGCCTCCTGCAAGGCAGGCGTGAGCAGTTTGTACCAGTCTGTCCTTAAAGATGAGGAAACTGTTTCAGGAGGTAGAATCCAATGTTTAACCAAGGTCTTAGAGTTACTAACTAACCAGTTTGACTGAAATCCATTAGTAGGGCCGTATCCACTTCCACTTAAACCACTTTGAAAATGTCCTGCTGTCTGACAGAACATTTAAACTTATACAAACAAAAATGGAATGGAAGGAGAGAGGAAATCAAGACTTGATAAATCAAGACATTGACATATTTAAATTACTGTATCTCTGTTACCACATTGCCCACAATATGACTGTGTTACCAATGTCTACCATGCTTGCCTGGGCGTTCCATGCTTCCATTTTATCTCTTCTCTCCCAAGAATCCTGAAGACATCAGTTACTACCTGACTGAAGTAGTGATGTACCGCACTGGCAAGTGTTTGGTCTGAAATGAATGTGGTACCTGACGAATAGCTACTGTGATGGGTCTGCCTGTTAGGGCTCATCAACCAATTCATCAATCCAAAGAAGAGTTTAAAAACCTTCATGTGGGGGGAGCAGCAGCAGCCGGGATACTTCAGAAGGCCTTCCGAGAGGACTACTGGTTTATATGTGTATGTTGTGGCTATGTGTTGTATGTTTGTGAGACGTATGATGTGTGTGTGTGCATGTGCGTTACATGCATAAGGAGGCACACATGCTTGCTGAGGATAAGCAGCACTCGTGTATTTCTGTATTTATGGCTCTCCGCCTTATAATCTTTAGGCAGTCTCTCACTAAGTGGAAGCTCACACTCTCCTCTATGCTGGCTTGCCAGTAAGCCCTTAGGGTCTGTCTGCTTGTCTCTCCCAATGTTGGGGTGACAGGGATATAAAACCATGGTGGTCTTTTTGTGGGTGTTAGGGGTTTGAGCTAAGGTCTTCATGCTTCCAGGGTGGATATTTTTATCCACTGAGCCGCGTCTTTAGCCTTGGAGCAATTGGTTATTTGATGCTTCGATCTGTGTTGCCTTGTCTGCGCCGAGCTCCTCATAGAGACGGGAAGGCCATCTGATTGTAGGGTTGCACCACATGTCCTTGTTAACCAGGCACAGATTTGCTTTAATGATTCTCTGCAGAGTGACTCATCCAGGATTCTCTCTGCATCCCTTTTGTGCCTGGTCCAGATGTGCATCTAGAACAGGTTTAGTTCAACAATTTCAAAGGGTGGACGCCCACTTTGCACATATGATTAATTCTACATGCGCCTAATTATACTCACAATTGGCTAATTGCATCCACAATTAGCCAATTGCAGGCCCAATTGGCCACTTGTCCCATAATTTGAAGGTACGAGTGGACAACTGAAGGAACAATTAGATGCATGCCGGGTTTTACATATTTAAAGAGGAGTCTGGGAAGGGAGCTCAGCTCAAAATGTAACTGTGGTCCTGGGTGCAAAGCAAAGCATCCCTGGGTGTGGGTCTTCCGGGAAGAAAGGGAGAGTTCCCCGGGTTTGTCTACTTCATGGAATTTTCAAACCCAGTGCTTTTAAATTTTCTTTTCCTAAATATCTACCAAGCAAATCTTCACTTTGGATTTGTAAGAACTAAGTTTTTAGGCTCAAAGTCTATGAATTACAAGAGTTTCCCACAAAAGGAAATTTCCCTCTGTGGAAAATACGCAAAGCACCGAGCTTGTAGCTCAGCTTCCTTGATGTTTCACGTGTCCCTTCTTCTCAGGAAAGCTTTTCCTATCTCCTCACACTCTTCTCTAGAGCCTGAGAAGAAAGGACACTTTCCTTCCCAAATCACAATGAGGAATTATAATTCCACTGAAGTACAGTGACTTAATGCCACAGCCCCTGATCTATGAATACCCTTATCAATACCTCTCCTCAGACTCCCTTCTGAGATACCTTAGTCTCGGAATCTCAAATCCAGAGCAAGGCCTTACTGGAGCCAGAGATCCTTCACGAAACCACACACGGTAGACATGCTGGGAGACACATGCCGTTCCTAGGGACTGTGGAGGCTCAGGTGACCCTAATGTGGTCCATGGCCTTTAGTGGCACGGCAGCTGCACAAAAGGATGCTTGCGGTGGAGTCTCTCGTTTCTGCAGCTTAGGTATCCAGAGACTTCATTCCTGTATGAGTTGGCTCACAGGGTAGCCAAGCAAGAGTTCAGACACCAGGAACACCTACCCTAAGGTAAAGTACTGAAACTCAGTGAAGATGTCATGGCCCTCAAGGCTCTTACCCACTCTATGGTCTAGAAAACACAAGTCTGAGCACAAAGAATGCCACAAAGGTGAGTAGAAGCACAAATGGAAGGCAGAAAGGCCTGCAATGAAAGAAATTTCAAAAGCCCGTTGAAATCCTGTTTCAACCTGGGTGTTTCAAGTGTAACTGACCATGGAATATATCATAAATACATACAATATAATTGATGTCACCATGCAGAAGCAAAGCAATGAACCCTAATGGAGTGGTAAAGAATGCCGATATACAGCTTAGATTTCATCACCTAGTTTTCTACTCACAGAACTTTTTATTTTAAAGGTTACTTTCCAGGCTGAAATTTCGAACCCCATTTTGAATCCACACCTTTCTCTGTCTATTGGATATAGCTCACTTAGTACTCTGAGTCTCAGGGCCCTAATTTATATAGTAATAACTGAATTTGGAGGCCACCCAGGTCTTCCCACCCCAGAACCTCAAGAAAACCAGAGTGAACCAAATGTCTCCCCTCTTTTTACTCAGTCTTTAAAACTTGCCACCCCCAGATAGGATGCCAAGTTCTAAATGTCCAGAATTAGTTCATTTTCTGGGATAAGTCTCTTCAGTGTTTCCCAGTGAAAAACCCAGGTCAATAACACAACCTACCAGACTCAATAAGGATGCTCTGTGGGCGGTCTAAGCTGACCTGCTCAATAGTCTGGTGCAGTTTGTAACAATGTAGCCAGGAGCTTTGTCAATGGCTATCTTACTGATCAGTCCTTATTGGGACTAATTGTCTCGTGCCTACTGCTCACCCACAGATCCTGATAACGAACCCAGGCTGTGCTCCCCGCAGCACAGCAACAGATTTTTGTTCTGTTAAACTTGGGGTTTTGCTTGGAGGGGAGACTAGCAGTGCTGGCCTTCGGGCCGTGCCAGGAAAATGTGTGGGCCAGATGGCAATCCAAGTTGGTCTGATAGAGCGTTTCTATTTCTGTGGATTCTCAAAAACAAACTGACAGGCACGAAGAAAAGCGGTGACTCATAGCCCGCGGGCCCTTGTCTTCCAGCTTCTGAGATGCAATTTCCTATTGTCCTGGGAACCCCATTTCTGCAATGACACAACCTCGTACCTCCTATTGCCATCGTTACCACTGGCGTCATCCTAGTTACCGCTGTCATTGAGGACACTTCACCAAGCGCCTGCTGTGGGCTGAGGCGGATATTTACTGTCTATTAAAACAAGCAGATTTAGAATAACAAGCGCTCACACATCCTTTCGTCCATCCTTGCTTCTAGGTGACCTTCACCTAGACTCAGGGAGAATAGGCAACTTCATCACAACCACAAAGACGATGAAGATGTTGGGATCTGAACCTAGGATGTGTTTTGTATCTTCTCTACGATGATGTTTTTGCTAAGTGACAACATCCCAAAGATTATCCTTCTCCTGTAGGCATCCACTACTGCATGCATGCACATGGGAAATGTGTACATATGACTACACACAAATGCACATGCCTGCGGGTATTACAATTACATCCTCCAGAAAGAGGCTAACACTGTTTCATAGGATAAGTGTTTTCCGGCTTGCGTCTCTAACAAAGCTTAACTCTTTTCCACAGCTATGCTTCTTACCTTTGAAAACTAATAGAATAAAAATGTTACTCACAAATTTTCATTATATAAATGCAGATCTGGGGGCTGGACCATGAGTCATTGGTTGAATGAATCTTAGATTCAAGAGCCTCTGAACTCCGGAGCCAATTTTCCACATACCGTGCCTTACGTGGCAGGTGAGTCTGTGGTGGTTATCACAATCTCTCTTTCTCCTTCTCATGTTGCTGATGAGCTTATGATGGTTTCATGCTAAGAAGGCATATAGGCATCCTAAGGGATGGAAGAAACCTGAGTTTCTCAAGTGGTAGTTGTGTATGAGGTTGGACGGCAAGGAGACCTCGTCTTCCACCAAGCTTCCACTGGACTTGGGGGTGTTGGATTAACTTCAATTTGGAATGATCCTCAGCCTGAGAAAAATTTCACCTGTAACCATCAGAACAGACGGGGAGGCCAACTGACATGGACATCTTGGTAGTGAGAGAGCAAAAGACACAAAACATTATTTTGGAGCACACTCTAGAAGGGATTGGCTTATTTTTAGATACTCAGAGTTGGTTTTACAAAATGAACATTCGATTTTTTTTAAAAAAAATGTATTATCAAATTAATAGCATAACAAGTTTTCAGGGGAGGTTTATTAGAGTCAAATATTTTAAAAGCTGTCATTTAAACAGAAATGGTTGTTAAATTGAGGAGATAATTAGGTACCTGAAATTAATCAAAGTCTGTTTTTAAAAATAAACTCTATGTTTGACTCACTGCAGATACATTTCAGCCTGGTCTGTTTCCCTGGAGTATACTTGAAATCGGGAATTTTGCAAACAGATTTTCAAGATTACCTTTGACCCTCAAATCCAACTCTGTCCTTCACAAGGTAGATTCTGCAAAAAAACAAATATACCCCCCAAATTAAAAGTCAACCTATAAGATGCGGGAAGAAAATAGATATCAATATGCAATGTATAAAGCTGATGGTACCAAATGAAATACTTTTTAAATTTGATTTTCTTCTAGTACCTGCTTCTTCCCTATTGGTTTTGATTCATTCCAGTTTTAATTGGCTGTTTTTATCTGTGAGGTGTACCACAATTATACCAGCTTAGTGGGCTATAGAAATTTAAGTGTGAGAATATGGAGATCTGGGTTATTCTGGCTATGTAAACCAAGAAGGTGAAATTCTCTTAAGCCAAAAAAAAAAAAAAACCCACCCATAAGCACCCTTTTTGAGTCAGGTACGGGGAGAAATGAAAACTGGGATATCAAGACAGAAGAAGGGACAGAGTGTAGCACTAAGAGCAAACAGCGTGGCCCAGAGGAGCAAAAGCACAGCACAGGACAGAAGAGAGAGGAGAGATTGGGAAGATGGGGAAGATGGGGATGGAAAGGAGTCCGACATTTTCAAATAGGAAACACAGTCAGTCACTTTGATATCTCATATTTCAATATCAACTTAATTTATAGTTTCTCTTAACAATTTTAGTTCTGAGGTAGAAGAGACGATGAAGGCCACAGAAGCTTCTGCATGGTCCACATCCCGTTTCCTGGTTAAGGAAAACTGCCCAACAGTTCACAAACCCAGTGCTACCCAGTTCTTACCAGCATGGTAGCTGGCTAGGCCCAATACTTCTACCCTCAGCCACCCACAGACCTGGAGGAAGTCCTGCTCCATCCAATGTGGGATGCATTCATCATGCCAACCATCAAGGACCACACTGTCTCCACTGACTCAGGTCGTAGGATGCCCAGTGTCTGGCTCCCTTTGTACAATCAGCTCTGCTGCAATTATGGCTCGTTACCTTTTCCTGAGTTGCAGAGTAGCTGCTTCCCCGACTCCTTGTTCTCTCCTCTCAGCCTTTATTGACCTGCTTGTTTCTTTTCGATTTTCGTGTTCCAGTCTTCAGAATCCCAGAGAAATAGGACGTGGTGTTGGAGCTACAAAAGGAAGGACGTACTCGGTTCTGATGATGCCATCAGAGCTGGAATTTTGGAAGCTGTGACCTCAGTAAGAGCCCAAGAAATATATGCCTCTGCTTCGTGCTAGGGTATTCCCAACAGTACAGAGACAATAAGGTGCTAACTTGCCCACAAGAGTTCCCACAGACTACTGGACCACTTAGTCAGGACTTCTCAAGTCTGATCCCCTTACAGTGTTACTTTAATCTCTTATAAAACAGAACAGCATAGACTTTGTAGAGGGAAACAACAGCACACAGATGCAGAAACGAAAGGCCCCCTTAGCACTGTCTGAAACTGCCAAGATTAACGGCCTATGGGTTGGTTCAACTTGCTCTTCACGATCATGCACCATGAGGCCCATAGGAAAGAGACTTTCCTTCCCTTAGACAAAACGGGGGCCATTTTGTAAAAGACTGAATCTTTCTGCATTTCTTCCCTTCTTGACTGACTCTGCCTCATTTCTACTTTTCAAAGGTACTGATCCCCTCTGACAAACCATCACGTCCTTTCTGATTCTGATAGCACAGCTAGACCACAGTTGCCCTGTCACTAGCTATCATGTCAGCTCCGGGTAGGTGCTCAACATATTAGCTATGATCCATTTTGACCTTGAGGTAGAAAGATCTCTCCTGGTGGAGGTCCCCACTTCCCCATCTAGAACTGTAATTAGTGGGCTGCCCCCTTATCTGTATCTGTACCAGTCCAGGTTAATGCTGAATTTTTAAAACCCTGGGCCTTCCAGCATCCTTTTCCCTATCTAAATCCAAAAATTATGGAGAAGACCAGCAGTAAAGCCATAGGCTGACAGACACTCCAGGAAGAGTAGCGTAGTCAGAACTTCTGACAGCAAGTAAGACCAAACCAGCTTCCCCTTACAGCCTCATACTCCTGGCTTGGTTACATGAGTATCCTATACCAACTAGGTAGCATTTGTCAAGTCTTTGAGTTTCCTCTGTCCTACCTTTACAACTTGTTAAGAAGTCTAAAGTATCCCACACTTGGCACTGTACTTTTCATTGGACAACTGTTGGCTTCTGGGATAAGCATTATCTCTTGGATAGGTTATTTCTGACAAAAGTAATTTAAAGGAGTGTGTGTGTGTGTGTGTGTGTGTGTGTGTGTGTGTGTGTGTGTGGCGTGCACATGGACAGGTAGTTTATAAAACAGTAGATTCAAATATGACATTTTCAAACATCTTTAGTGTTAATTATTCCTCTCTGCCTCCTCCATTTTGACTTCCCATCCTTCTACCTTCATAAACTTTCCCCCAATCTTTCTCTTTTCCCCTTGTATCACTATGGACTACTTCCCTCTTACGTTTGATCATGGGTATCCTAGAGACACCCCAGAGAACACAGGCGATTGGTATTGCTCTTGGTTGTGTATAAGCACTTGAAGGTTAAAACACTGTAACTCACTATATACTTTGCCACAGGAGGTAGAGAATCCAAGTTGGTCTGACCAGGAAGTTTTCTTCCTACTGAGAAACCTTCACAGGGCTATAAGGTCCTATGCAGGCTGCTGGGCATCAGGGGTCACCTATAATCTCACCCAGATGTGAGCCCTATAAACTACAGTGAACAGATCAGGAAGACGTGCTCATGGGTATAACAGTGGTGTGACAATTATAAGGGCGACCAGCTGCTATTGTTGTATTTAAGGTCAGCATCACAGGAAGAAACCGGCGTCCATGCTTATAAATCTTGCCAAGGCCACTTGACTGGGGAGTGAACCTAATACAAGTATCTTGCTCAACTGACACAATTTCAAACTTCCCTCTAAATTATTCTCTCTCTGTCCATAGATTGGTGATGTTCCCAGACTTCTCAGTGAAGTTTCTTTATGCAGTGGATAGAGATGAAGACAGAAATTCACAGTTGGTGAAAGTGTAGACGTAAATGTCTTGTGGGGTTTTCAGCCCCAAATGGGACAGCTGTATTGTCTCTCTCCCCTCAAGGCTTGGGTACCATCGAAAAAAAGGGAGCTTATAGGAAGCAGAGATTGAGGAAGATTGGCAAGAGTGTCTTCTGGACATGAAGAGATCGTTACACCCATGAAGTCAAAGCACTTGTGGTTATCTGCACAAGATCTGTACCAGGAGTCAGTCAGCATGAAAGAGGGGGCTATCAGGAGCCCCACTCCTCTCTAAGGAGCCAATGACAGTGACAGATTGTTTGGGATTGGGGAGAAGTTAGTTTTTCTCGAGTGTGTGGCCCTTGAGAGGTTGGTGATGAGAGTGGATGCTCCTTCAGCCATGGGTAATTGTAGAGCACCAGTTGGAATGGGGGAGAGGACAGGAAGTTGTGGGAGAGGTGGCAATGGAGCCAGAATGAATTGGTAGGATTGGAGGATGAATATTATAAGAATATATTGTATGCAGGTGTGAAAGTCTCAAAATATGCTATTAAGAAGTCTAAAGGAAAAATGAATCACACATTACTGGCTAATAAGTGAAATCATGTTAATATTTATATAGACAACAGAAAGGTAGCAAACGGACACCTATAGAGATCATTGATAGTGTGTGTGTGTGTGTATGAGTGTGTATGTGTGTGTGTGTGTGTGTGTAATTTAAGAGTAAACTGTTGAGCTAAAGAAGGGAAGTGACGGGGGAGGTACAGGCAAGTACTAGCTAACATCCCATCCTTCCACCTTTGAATTGGAGATTATGGTTACCCTGGAAACCATCCCCATCCCCAAGATAAAATGAGGCATGACACTGGACTCCCGTCATCCCCGACTCCACGAATAAAGAAGTTCAAGAGCATCCTTGGCTACATATCAAGTTTGACAGAGGAGAATGCATGTGACTCTGCCTCAAACAAACCAAAGCAAAAATATGTTTAATTAAGGGCGAAGTTACCCTTCCAAGGGATCCACTAGCAACCAGCACTGTGGCAGTGACATTAAGTCAGAGTGAGCAGATAAAGGAGAATGAGAAGGATTTCACAAATGCCATTCACAGATACCACAGGACAGACTGGAAGTGTTTCTCCACTTCACCCGGACCCAGTAAAACCAGTAGGTGGCCATTAGAAGACAAAGCCAGTGTCACCTTGGGTAGCAGTGTGTAGACTGCTATCAGGGGAACCCGAGTTTATTGCCAGCTGCAGTGGAAAAGCATTGCTTTGAATTTTTTTCCTTACCTAATTGTCAAAACTGAATAATATTATCAGCTTTTTTTTTTATCCTTTGAGTATTTTTCTAATAAGAAAGCACAGAGATACACAGCAAATAAAAGCGTAAGATTCCAGGATGCAGTGCAATCATGCAAAATGACTTTCATATCAGTTTGATAAGCAGCTGAAATTTAATAACTACATCCCTCCTATGGTGCTGGATGAAAGTCTAATACTTTCTGCTTTGGGTTCTTTCTTCTGCAAGATGCTATTCAGGACTGTAGCTGAGGCTTTTATAGTCAGAGAGATGAGAGGTTCAGTGGATTAATCACAGCCTTGAGAGGCTGGCCCAAGCCCCAGCCAGACCAAAACACAGTGAGTTAGAAGCTGAACTAAAGCCAAGCCCAGGGCTGCCCATGACTACGGAGAAACCGTTCAAGGGTCTCCATTAGCTCAAAGTTACAGGTATGAATCACCCCCCTTCGAAAGCACATCCCTCGTTAAGAGCTATGACGTAACTAAGCCTCCAGAATATCTTTATGCCTTGGCTTAGGGCAAATTATCTGCTGGGGAGAGAGGAGAAGAAGGTGAGGGACAGAGAGAGAGAGGGAGAGGGAAGGATGGAGAGAGAGAGAGAGAGAGAGAGAGAGAGAGAGAGAGAGAGAGAGAGACAGAGAGAGAGAGAGACAGAGAGAGAGAGAGACAGAGACAGACAGAGAGGAGGGGAGGCATTTAGAGTTGAACCGAGATTCTTCCCAACTTTACCAAGAGAAGAGGAATGTGATGTTATAGACACAATGTCTTGGTGGACAACTTACAACTGAAAGTCTTCTGAGTCAGCATCTATCTAAACTTCTTACACATGGTTAGAGAATTTACGATGTATTTAATGGCAAGTAAATAAATCCACACAGGCCTTGTGGTGCTGGGCACCTGTCTTTTAAGGTCTAGAGCAGTTGTTCCAGGTTCCTCCAAGGAGTCTCCCATTCCCCTACTCAAAGTTAGATGGAAACATGCCCAGGGCTCCCAGCATCCAGCTGGAAGTAGCCACCGCCTTCAAGGTGTTATTAGGGATGTCAAACCCTAGAAAAACAGAAGGACATTCGATTAGAGAGTATCCAAACAGGTATGTGGATGGGTCCCAGGGCGGTTTGTGAGGCTTACTAAGGGATGTTTCCAGCTTAGCAGGCGGTTGCAGGTGCACCGGGAGAGGCCAGGCCTCCCTGAGCTGGTGGGCTGACCACAAAGGGGTTTTAGCTGTCTTGCTCTTCTACTGCCCCCTCCTGGCAGAGTTTCCTGCCGAGACATGAAGTGGGCTGCTTCTGGCTTGTTTGTCACAAGGGTGGCAGCTAAGGGGTGAAAAGCAGAAACCCTTTCAAAACAAAGAGCCGGGCAGATGTGAGCACTGGAAAGGCTAAAGATGGATCTCCGTAATGACTCGAGTGGCCTCCTGGGTGAATCTGTATGAGAGAACCCCAGCCGCGTGTTGTCCCCACCGTGGTCCCTATGCACGCATGAATGCTGATAGGACCGGTTTAAGATAGGTGTAGACAGGAAGTCCCTCAATGGAAGAGCATCGGATCCTGTCATCACATCTGACTACAGCCTTTAAAAGAAATTCTAACTCCAGATGTCGGCTTAGGGAAATGAATCAATTAGGCAAATGAAGATTTCCCTCATAAATCAGTGGATGAGAAGCTTTGGTCCAGCCATGGCTCTGGTGGGGTGGGGGAGGGACACTGGGCTTGGCCAGGGGCCAGGGAGTGGACACCAGCCACTTTCCATCGCCAGGTGACCCAGATCCCCTCTGCTCTTCTGGAGTTGTGTTTACCCCCTTGGGAGCTGGTTTGATTTAGAAGGAGTGCTGTGAGTTCTTCTACCCCCTTTTACTCGGAAGATAATAAAGCTTCAGGCTTCAGAGTGAGACCCAGTGTAAGCTGGTGTCACTATTCATAAAATAATTGAGTTTACACAAAAAGTGATTTCAGTAATAGCTGGCTTTTTATAAGTATGTACATTTTATTTAAAATTACTGACTCAAAAGGCAAGGTAGAAAAAAAATCACCTCCAACAACTTCCTGTAATTGCGAATTATTGTGAGGGAAACAGAAGGGAGATTTCGAAATTATGAGCCATTATGCTCAAGAGAGAAAGAGAGAGAGAGAGAGGGAGAGAGAGGGAGAGGGAGAGAGAGAGAGGAGAGAGAGGCAGTGGAAGGGGGAAAAAAAAAGAGACAGCTCGGCTTCATGAAACACAGCTGACAAGCTCGGCTAAATTACCCCCGGACCATTACAAAAATCACTTAATTGCTGAGCATTTTGTTAGGTCAATTGACTCTAATTGAAAAAATAACAAAAAGCTTATTATGCTGCAAATGTGGCCGTGGAAAATGAGTCTTCTGTTAGAAGGAAACAATAATTCTAAATTTCAGCTGCCTCTTACACTGTGAAGTTCACTGTTTCCTTGGGGTAGAACCCACTGTAGCCGAGCAGGAAAACCATATGCACGGACGCCTTTTTCCTTTTAGCCCTCTGCATCTCGGCCTGCTCTTTCTTTCTCGGCCTGGCCTTACCCCTACCCAAACCTACCTTTAATCCCAGAGAGAGCCACCCACCTCCACCCCTGAGAAGCAGATATACACATACCCTCATCTCCTCCCCCAGCTCCCTTTTATCAACGTGAAAAGTTCAGGAGACAAAGGGCTGGCTCCTGGCAGGGTCCACATCTGTGAACTGTCCCATCTTCAGCTCATCCTCAGACAGACTCATTTGAGGGTGTCAGGAGCCCCCCAGCATTATGTGCCAGTGAGTCGTTCTTTCCTGATCTTGCTCCTGCCTCTTCTCCCCTTTACAGCGTAGCTGACAGGAGGCAGAGGAAAGCTTAAGTCCAGGAGATTCTCTGAAATGGCCCCCTGACATGCACGGCTAAGGCTCGCCCTGATTGACATCAAGTGCAGCAATTAAACCCACCAGCTGATGAAGGTGAAGGCTTACTCATGATTATACATCTTGGGGATGGTTTGGCCAGAGTTGGTGCATTTTAAAAAGCCAGTGGACCTCGGCTTCATTGCTGCCCCTATTATAGACTTGAATGGTGGAAGGTCACAATGGGTGTGATTCTGTTCAAAAAAAAAAAAAAAGTAATTGTCCATACAACCAGGAAGCCTGGGTAGGAGAGTCGGATGGTAGAGCCTTTGTTTGGAAAGCTGTGGGAAGGAAAGTGTATGTGTGCATGAGTGTGCTACTATCTGTAAGTGCGCACATTTGATTTGTACCCAAGCATGGAACTCTGTGCACAACAGTATGGTTATACTACATGCTATGTGCATGTCTGCTCATGGGTATGTTCATGTGTGTATGAGTGTGTGTGTGTGTGTGTGTGTGTGCATGACTTCGTGTCTATGTAGGCATGAGTGTGATATTACATGTAGTGTGCACGTGTGCACAAAGTGTGTCGATGGTGTGTGAGTGTGTGAATGAATACGTGAGTGTCGTATCACGTGCCAGTGTGCATGTGGGCACATGAGTGTGGGAACTATTGTATATGGGTTTGTGTGTGTGCATGCATTGTGTGTATTAACATTGTGTGTAATGTGCATGTTTATACATGAGTATGGGGCTATGTGTAGTGTACAGTGCAAGCCTGTGTATGCATGAATGTGTGACTACATGTGTGCTCATGTGTGTATTCACCAGCACATGCTTACACCCGTGCCTGTGTATACACAGGCATATATTGAAGGAGAATCATGAACAAAGTGAGACATGCCTGTAGACCCTTGAGCAAACTCAGTGCGATACCAACACCTACTCAATGCTGTACCAACACCTCCCAGCTTCTTTAATTTATATATTTTAGCTCCTGCTGGGCTTCAGCCCAAGACCATGAGATCCGTGGCTCTTGTCTGGGAGATGGGGAGCTTTACTGGGGCCTGAGGAGGCAGAGACTGTAGGGCACATCTGCTTCCTTCTGGGGCCCCTTTACAGTTGGACTAGAAGAATATCTTGATGTTCCTCAGCAGAAGGCCAGCTCTCCCTGAGGTCACCAGCAGATCCCTTCCATTGATGTGACATCCAGAGCCAGACATCCTGTATCCTAGAAGAGGCAGAGGTGTCAGGCTCTCCTCCTATATGTGTGACTTCTGAATGTCTCCAGTTAGAGACAATGGCAAGAGGGTTCTCAAAGTGCTGCGTGTCACCTGGTGTCTTGGCAGACAGCTGGACCCAGGGTAAACTGAGCCATTTGAGAGCCACAGGTGTTAAAAGCACCAAAGAATCACCCTGAAAAGTTGAACATCAAAGGAAAGAAGTACCCAGAGACTTTGTTTCAGGGGAGCAGGGTTGGGTCTCCCCCATCCCCTATTCTGTGTGGCCTGACCTGGGCGTCAGGATGTGGTATTCTGCAGAGCTAGGATATCAAGCCATGACTGGTCTGAGTAGAGAGAAGAGCTGAAAGGGGGCCGAGAAATGCCCTTCAGCCTTGAGTGGCACAGAGAGGGCACCAGGGAGAAGCAGGGCCTTGTGATTGTGTGGCAGAGCCCTTCTGAGCCAGAAGAACGAGCAATGGCGAACTGGGTTCCACTTGCCAGACCAATGGGCTTCATCAATTAATCACAGCCAAATAATCACCACCCCCATTAAAGAATAATACATGAAAGGACAGAGCCTCACTGTAACGTATTCAGAAAGGGCCGCCTTCCTAATCCCTCTGAGCCCTGACATGTTAACTGGGTAGCGACTAATTAGATGTCAAAAATTCATAAGCGCTCTTTAATATTGCATATATCTGCAGCCGACATTTCAATATGAGACTTGTATACACAGAAGTCACCGTGGCATTCAAACACAGCAGGGTGGGAGAAATAAAAGCAAACCAATAAAAACAAGGTCCCTAAAAAAAAAAAAAAACCCCAGAGAGTGGCGGCTTTGGAAGCATGTGCTTTCTTCTCCTGGAAAGGTAGTGCCTTAATAAGAATTATAGGCGAGGAGGTTGCTCTGCTCCGTGCTGTATGGACAGAGGGAGGGAGAGAGAGACAGGAGACGGTCTTATCAAAGACAGTGCCAGGTAAATAGTAATTTATTGTTCATGCACAGTGAATATTACCCAGTGTCCTGACACCGGGTGATAATGAAAGACATGTTACTGTAGCATCCCAGGAGGGGATTTTCACCCTCCCTTTCCCCTCTCATCTTTCTTGAGTAAGGGAGCAGTGATGGGCACTGGCAGCCACTGCATATCTCAAGACATTTCGCATAATATAGGAAGCACCTGAACTTTAGTGGATTAAGTAAGTGAGTTAGTTTGCTGGCTTCGTGATATATACGTTGTCTAGATGCAAACTTATATTTCAAGTGCCGGAGACTATATTTTTATAAAACAAGCTTTTTCCTGTCGGAAGAATTATAGGAACGTGATATAATACAAGGCGGCGAGATTAAAAACAATGCATCATAGCAGGGAGAAAATGCACTGTTTTATGGCTCGCATCCCTTAATTGAACCTCTCAGGGATACAGGGGGAAGCTCAACAAGAACCTGCTCCGACAGCTCACTCCCTTCCGACTTCCAGGGACACGGTTTTGCAGGCGGTAGTTCGGTTTTTATGTTCGAGCATGTGTACACTTAACATGCAGTACATCTGCACATGTGCAGGCACACATGCATGCATAAACAGAACCATGACGTGGACAACGTTTTGCTTTCCCTACTGAGTCATTTCTGTATGGTTTTCGATGGAAAGCTTTTATTTGCTTATAAAGCCTTTTAAGTTTTTTTAAAAAATCGTGTCTGAGTATGATGTGTATGTTTATGTTTGTGTGTGACTGCAGGCTTGCACACATGTG
>NW_021604602.1:2647943-2649590 GCF_004785775.1 Grammomys surdaster | reverse complement strand
TGGGAGTTACAGACTGTTGTGAACCATCTCATATGACTGCTGGGAGCCAAACTCTGATCCTCTGGAAGAGCAGCAAGTGCTCTTAACCACTGAGCCATCTCTCCAACTGGAAGAAACAAGTCTCTCATCCATTATTTTGTATTGCAGGCTAGCTGCCTGTGATCTTCTAGGCATTCTCCTGTTTCTGCCTTCCATCTTGCCATAGGAGCACTGGGGTTACAGGTGGATACCATTGTAACCCCACTGTGTGGATTCTGTAATCCCACTGTGTGCATTCTGTCATCCCACTGTTTGGATTCTGGAGGTCTGAACGTAAGCCCTTATCTTTGTACAGAAAGTACTTTACCAGCTGAGCCAACTCCCCAGCCCAAATTTATTTACTTTTAATTAGCTTCCAAATTTCAAGTTTCCTTTAGGCATTTTCATAGAAACTCAGTTTTACTTGGCCCTCTGCCCTGAGGGACTCCACTTCCCCATCTCCCTGAGAAGGTTAAAAAATAAAAACCTTTAAGGAAGAGAGTTGGGGAGGGGTCATAGAACACAACCGATGTGAGAGTGCAGTCAAGAATACTTAGGCTGGGAAAGTGAAAGGTGCTTTTTCTTTTAATTCTTTTCCTATCCGACCAAGGAGCAAAGTGTGGGGAATTTGTGCTCTGGCGCAGAAGGAGCTGCGAGCATCGAGACCTCAGTACAGTCGGTAGTTTTCCATCAATCTGATTAGCAATCTGCCCCCGGGATCTGTCTTCTTAAGAGAGTGAAGTCATACCTGCCTCTCGCTCTGCTTAGACCCAGGTGTTGTAAGGACACTAGGCAGGCCCAGGCATCCCTAGGGACCACAACAGCGTAAAGCTCAAGTCCTAGCTGATTTGGAACACGTCTGTGCCTCCTACTCCCTACCACCCGTGCTACTATGTTGATGTAGACCATTTCTAACGTCCGGTGAATGGAGAGGCTTCAGCACAGTCGTGAATTGCTGTGAACATCGGTGCCCATAGCACTGAGGGATGAGCAGGGTTTGGATGAAAGAAATTCTCTTCAAAGCCCTCTAGCACTTCTGCAAGGGTCCCCTGGTTTGGAGTTTTTGACTACCTCTCTGGCATGTCAGCTCCAAGAGGACCTTCCCAAGAGAGGGAGAAGGATTGACCTGAGACGTCAGGCACAGGGCCAGGGACCAGTGGTCAGTCTCAGTTGGGATTTTGGAGAGTCCTTGATTTGGAATCCTCTAGACTGATTCAGGCTGGGGAAAACTCTTTCTCATCAATACTTATATCATGACTAACTGCATTCACTGGCTACCTGGGAGTCTCACTCCATGTTTTAACATGTAGTTGGGTTTCTCTTGCCTTTTAGCATCTCCGTCATCAATCAGAACCGGAGTCCTTATCGATGTTGACTGGTGGCTAGGGAAACATGATCCCTCCTGCTTGCCTCAGGCACAGGGAAGGTCTCTCTTCTCTCAGTTGGTTTAAGATTAAAGTCAGGTCACTACGCTGACTTCATTCACTGGCTTATTCATCTGGCCCTGCTCTTAGCTTCCGGGATTTTGAGCCCAGTTTTGAGCCCATAGGGGATTGCCAATACTGCAGAAATCTACTTAACTTCTCTCTCTCTCTCTCTCTCTCTCTCTCTCTCTCTCTCTCTCTCTCT
>NW_021604602.1:2643564-2647933 GCF_004785775.1 Grammomys surdaster | reverse complement strand
TCTCTCTCTCTCTCTCTCTCTCTCTCTCTCTCTCTCTCTCTCTCTCTTTCCAGGATGGACATTCCGGTGAGTTGAGATGATTCCAGGGGAACGATCTCAGATGCAGGAGGAGAGCAACAGAACTCTCAGGGGAGCTGTAGGTGATGCCTGGCCACAGCACGTAGGGTGATCTATGAGCTAGGGCTTCAGGAGAACGTGCTTCACTCAGAGCAGAAGGACTGTGAGACAAGAATGCAGGGGACTGGCTGAGTGGACAAAAACGGTAACTAAGGTGCCACAGACGCCGGCCCCAGCCATCTTTAAAAGGCACCATTGTTTTAGTTATTTTTATTATCATTGTTGTGTCCAAACTATCAAGAGAACCAACTGGAGGGATGATGGGTTTGTTATCGCTTACGGTTGTTGGGGAAAGCTTGGTTGGACCCAAGTGCTTTGATTGGACATCATGAGGTTAGTAGTATGTGGTAGAGGGCCCCTCTGCCTCATGGTGGACAAGAAGCAGAGAAAGAAAGACAGAAGAGGTAGCCAGGGTGAGACACACTCTCCAGAGGGCAGGCTGGGTGCAGACATAAGTGAGGCTTTAGGTTTTGTTCCCGGTTTTGCCAAGCTCCTTCACATGCCTGCTTCTTCTGGGTCTCTTTCATTTTTTTCTCAATGTTGAATTTCACAGAATCTCCTGCCCCAAGGCCTTTTCAGGTTCAGCAGTGAGGACTGGAAGGAGAGAGACAGCCACACCATGCCTCAGGGATTATGTTTTCTGCTCAATATTTTCTAAGCTTCTAGGGCTTGAGTCCATGCTAATGAACTCAGGATGATATTCTAGGGGGCTGTGTACAATTTCTGGGTGTGACTGAATAGTTGAAAAAGGGGCTCCTGGTTCCCCTCATGCTGTGTGCTGAAAGCTGTGTGCTCTGGGATCCCAGGAAGTAAACAGCAGTCAGGGCTTCAAGAGCAGCAGAGCGTCAGGTGATGAAAGGACCAGGAGGAACGCAGCAAAAGAAGTAAGTTTAAGTCCGCGTAGGACATTGACTTGATACAGAGTCAAGGATTAGGGGCTAGGCAAAAGGAACTGAGGCTTTGTCCCTGAGGTCACAGCTCAAAGTGGAGGGCTTACTCTGACAGCATTCATCAATGACATGCTGACTCAGTTCATGAGCTCCTGGTGGTGGTTGATTCTCAGCTTAGAAAATGCCTCTATGTGTGGAATATGTATGACTTTGCTGTCACACCTAAACAAACAAAGCAATCCACTATGAGGAGGGTCCAGGGCAACGTCCATCTTCTGAGTGGAAAACCGAATCTCCAGACGTGTTCCCAAACTTCCCAGTGTAATGGTTCAGCATCTCAGTATCAGGAGGGTTTTGCGCTAAGACGCTTGCAACCTATGTAGCAAAGAATTAGCTCCCCAAAACGAGGCTCAGAGGGACAGTATTAGGCCAGCACGGCCCACTTGAAAAGTCCCCTTCTGTAGATGAACCCCCTCACTCTTGAAGCCGGGCTTGATTCATTCATTCCCAACACAAGCTAACAGCTTGCTTGTACGGAAGGACAAATGACCATTGAGGGTCCACGTATGTCACAAGGCACTCCACTGGCCTTCCACACTCTAGGAAGTCAGTCTTAGTAGCCCGGGATGTGGCTGGATGTCCTCAACATCCATCCATCCATGAACAGGACATGAACTTGCACAGTTCACGTGCTTTGCATTTCCTGTTCATTCCTGCAGTTTTATATTCCCCTTCGTGTACAGTCCACGCATGCTTCGTGAAGTAATGCAGAAATAATAAATTCTAGAGGAGTGTTATCCAAATAGATGTTTAAAACTTATGGCAGAGTTTGGACATAAATCTGTGCAATTTGAATGAGAGATTTGCTGTGGTAAGGAGCAGGGGGGCTGGAAGCCTGGCCTCAGCCTATCTAAGGCAACAGACAGAATAATCAGAAAAATAGTTACCCTCTAAAGACAAGACTAGGGCATGGCATGTCGAGAGAGGAAGAGAGTTTCCATGGGGTGGGAGAGACAGCTGGGGTAGCGTTCTTCCTAAGTGCAATGGTCCTCAGCATCTCAGAGAGCAGGATAGGGGAAGGCAATGTCTTGTTTGTTTGTATGGAAGCTCTGGGTTTCCCTATTTCAAGACGTGTAATTGTCCTGGGGATTATAAAGCCCCACTAACCAGATAAGCCTAAATGACTTAGCCTTGTTTCCATGGTGACAGGGATGATGGCGGTGAGGATGAGGATGGCACACAGGGCTGCTGGCTGCAGCAGGGATGAGCACCAGCTTGGCCCTTTCTAGGTACACAGTGCTTGCCCATGCTTGTGGAATGGTAAATGAAGTGCACCTATTACAAGCTTTCTGTGCTTTGACGGCAAAGTTCTAAAGAAAAGATGCCATGTACTACCTCTTGTTCTATACCTAGGAAGACACTGTAAACAGGGCAGCATAGGTAATCTAATAGCAGACCCTCCAAGACTTAAGCTAAAGGGCCATGAAGGACAGAAGTAGTTAACCAGTTGTCAGCAGAGCGGATTTGGGTTAGCATGCATTTCACCACATCCTCAGTAGTCAGGATGGGTGCATTCCTGTTTATCAAGAACAGCACAGTTCAAACAACAGAGGACCGCCTGGGAAGGACCTAGCCTAGACGTGCTACGACAGCGTCACCTGGGTGGGTCCATCTTCCCCTCTTTATGAACCGCTATCTTTGTAACAAATTGCCATGTTTCTCCTGGCCAACTGAATCATGATTATAATATCAATTCTTCTATCTATGGTAGCTGCAAGTGAAGGGCAGTCAGCAGAAGTCGGAGCCAAAGATGCTTCAAGGATGCCTATCCCTTTTAATCCACAGAGTTAATCCTGTGAAAACATTTGAAGGGAATGGTCCACAGGGAAAAGAAGCCAAATAAACAGGAGTGGCTGTGTCCAACAAAGTAATCACAGAAATTACACCATTTCCTCCCGAGACCAAAAGGCGACTTACTACAAGGTAGAGAGATGACTCCTATGGGGCAGTGTGGAAACAGAGAGTGTTGCCTTGTGAAACAGGGGCCTGAAGAGATGCTTCCCTCAGGGAACACCTTGCTGCACTGACATGCAGATATGAGTTCAATCCCCAGCATGGGTGTAGAAAGCCAGGCATCTTGGGCTGGGCTTGTAATCCCAGTATGGCAATCTGAAGACAAGAGTCCTGGGCCAGCCTGCCTTGCTGAACCAGCAGGCTCCAGGCTAATGAAGAGTCTGTCTCAAAAACTAGCCAGAGAGTGCCTGATGAATGAGTTCCAGCCCATGTGCATTCTCACACACACACACACACACACATACAACACTCAGAGCAAGAAAGACAGACACAGAGACAAAGAGAGACACAGAGTCGCATAGACACAAACACAAATACACAAAGAAACATACAAACACACACAGAGATATACAAACAGACACACACAGACACATAAACACACACAGACACATAAGAAAACACACACATACAGAGAAACACAGAGAGACAGAGACACATAGACACATACATAAATACACACAAACACACACAGAGTTACACAAACACAGAGATACAAAAACACACAAACACACAGGAAAACACACACATACATACAGAGAGAGAGAGAGACAGACAGAGAGACAGAGATACATAGACACACACACAAAACACACAGAAACATATAAATACACAGAGAGATATACAAACACACACAGACACACAAATGCACAGACACACAGATGCATAGGAAAACACACACACACACACACACACACTCCAACCCCATGACACATAAAAAGCAACAGGACTAATCACCGACCAGGAACAGACCTTCTGAAAGTAATAGCTGGAAGCCAGGAGCATTCCAGCATGTTAGCAGCAATTACTTAGCAAGTGAGGGGCAGTGACTCCTCTCCAGAATCAATAAAGCAGACCATGCTTTCAACACTCCGTCACTATAGGGAGCCCTGTGAGCGACACTGCATAGCCTGATCCACGCATCCGAATAGAAGTTGACGTGGATAGGTGGTTCCCAGTCGTACATCAGGTAGCAACGTGTACAAGTCCATAAGCTTGTGCTTAGCAGGCCCTCTGCCCCTGACGTCTGCTTTCTGATTTCACGATTAGTTAAGGATGTGTTTTCATCCTAGATCGGGTATCATCTCAAAAAGGGGCCCTTCATCTCCGCATCCATTTCTGCCTAAGGACCCGTGAGGACCACCATATCTCCATCTCTCTCATCTCTACCTCAACTCTTACCTCTGTCTCTGCTATTACTACCTCTGCCTCATCTCCACCCCATCATCTCTATTGCTACCTCCTCCCTCAGTCTGTCTCTGCCGTCTTCATCATCTTCCCATCATCTCTAT